>NC_073343.2:35785000-36012500 GCF_027580225.2 Misgurnus anguillicaudatus
AACATGAACATTTTTGAATGATTCGAGCCCAAACCAAAAAGTGTTAGGTTGTGTCCTGCTATCTGCTACAAATAATGTGAGTGTCTTCATGTGACATCACGCACCGCTGGCGGGAAAGAGAGCGCAATCTGCCGTTGTCCACAGGTTAAGTGAGTAATTCTTTAGTTTAACTTAAATCCTGAATAGTCTGTTTGTCATTTTCTTACCTGGATTCCTATTGCGTACTGAGCCAACAAACTACAGTGATTAGTTAGACTAACTGCTAAAGTTAATTCAAGAGTTATTACCCAGCAAACACAGAACGTTCTCCTAACGTTAGTTTTTGGTTCCTATAACATTTATATTTTCAAGGTTTGTATTTGGTTAGCCAGGAAAGTTTTCTTTACAAAAATGTAACTTTATTTTTAGGTTAGTTAAATGTTCCCTTAACATTAGATTAACGTTTTGCACCTCTAGTAGATCATTTGTTATAATAAGATTATTAGGCTATAGTGTTCATGCTGTTTATCATTAATATTATTTAATATATTATAATGATATGATATTAATATAATCCAAAGTGCAGGTCTGCCATTAATCTGGCAGTGGTTATAAATATAAAATGGGGTGCTGTGTAGAGATCGCAAGTGCACAAAACTGGTAGTTTGTGTTCAGATCTTAATTTTTGTTCTTTAAATATTTGTGGTTTGAAACAGACGGGCTTGTGCTGTCTCTCTATGTAAACCGCTGCTTTCTTGCCCTCCAACACCCCTGGTGGGTCACGTGACTGAAAACTAGCTAGACAGATAAAACCATCTTCTATTCCCATGACAACTAAGTCAAATCAAGCACTTTCTATTCTGAGAGACTTAATAGCATTTAACTCTTATATAATCTGTCATTGTTTTGTATTACAGTTTTTCTGAATTGCTAAAACACTAAAGCCCATTCTCTGAACTAAATTCCCAGTGGCCTAAACCTATTTGTCAAATCACTCACTCCTTCTGAAAAACCTCAAACTAGTTTAGATAGTTAAGACACTATTTACAAAACTCCAGCACTTCTTTTGCAAAACTCTAAACACAGGCAGCAAAAGATAAACACAACTAAAACGCACAGTTATCCAGTAAACAGAACAACTTTTTACCAATTGTACAGAATATAAACCGGCTCATAGTGTACAGGTGGTCCCTTACAAATATGGTAAAAGTGTTGTAATCTTGTTTTTTTTGGTGTATTGATTACTGATTATTGATGAAGAGGAAGAGTATGTTGAAGATCAGGACCCTATAGAGTTAATGCGGTTGTCCTGTTTAGGTGTTGTTGTGTCAGTGGCATCATCAGAGAGTTGTTCTTTTGTTTACTGTACTGGCTTGTTGCATGTGATGTGGATGAAGGCTTACGGTCAGAAAGACGCTGAGGATGATGAGACAGAACTTGTGATAGATTTTAGTGTAAAATGTTTGTTGTAATGTGTGTTGTTATACTGTGTACAATAAAAATGTATTTTTCGGTGACCATAAACTGTGGATGTTGTGCTTTGTGTTTTTGTTTTTTGCTGTAGTGCCTAATGAATACTCTGTATTGCTTTTTATATATGAGGGTTCAAAGGTCTTAATTGTCATATGCATAGTTCCCTGTACATTTTAATTCTTACATTGCTTTCCACACCAATGCAGTTAGGGAAAACAGACACAATAGGATTACAATAGAATAAAAAGTAATTAAATAAAAGAAAACATACTTAACTATTGACTGGTTGTGTTTATCACCTAAAAGCATTGTTTGATTTTGAGCACAGATGAAATGATTTTGAGGTTATTGTTTGAATTTGCCAATATAGAGTCAATGGTTCTGTGAAAATTAAATTTGTGAAAGTGGGCAACAATTTCAAAAAATGTATTTTAGCAGTTTAATTTTTTTTTTTTGTAAATCATTATCTAATATATATCTGGAGGTGACTCAAAATTATTACACCAAATCTAGTCATCAAAAGCCTAAAATTACCATATTGTACAGGCAGAATAAATAAATTCAAAGCATAACATTCATTTCATTTCATTTCGTGTGTGTGTGCGCGCGTGTGTGCGTGCGTGCGTGTGTCAGCGGCGCTGTGGCGGAGGGATTTCTCTGGAGCGCTCAGGCCACGCGCTCTTCCGCCCAGTTTTCCGATGCGCTTCGCCTCCGCTGAAAATGGAGTTCTCGTAAAGCAGGTCTCTCAAACTTCCCTTGAAGAATTCGCATATTTGGGAATTCCTGTGATACAGTTTATTGGAATCTAAGAACGCACTTACCTCCAGCCTTTCTGGGTACATTGTGAACATGTAAAAAAACGAGGGCTTTATTTTCTTGCTGAAATACGGCCGTATGAAGTTGTCTATGAAGGGAGTCGCTTTATCGTTTCTTGTGGATTTTCCAAACTCGCCTTTTCGGGATTTGGGGATTTTTGTCGGATCAGGATGAAGAGGACGTTGAATATTTGCCCTCTGGATGTGATTTATTGGGCAGATCGTCTGAAATATTGGTTTCATTGGTTTCATACACCATTCCCGATATGAATTCAGTGTTTTGGCTTTTTGTGCAGCATGCTCGACTGCACATCTGATCGGGTTTTATCAATAACGGCTTTTCCTGGTGATATAGTGGTGAACATGGAAATATTTATGCTTTATTTCCCCGTCGTGAGTTTAAGCTCGATGTTATTTCCAGGTTTTGGATCCCCGTGAGAAAAAAATGAACGAAGAATCAAATCCAAACAGCGAGTGAGTGTGAACACACACACACACACACACACACTTTATATACACACACACATGTATACAATAAGATTTTATGTCTGAGCTTCTTCTTAAGTAAAAACTCTTTTATATATAGTTTTCATTATGTACACAAATATTTATTCAACAGTAGACACACACACACACACACACACACACACACACACACACACACTTGTGCTCATCAAAGATCCAGCTGATGATTTTATCTTTATTGAAGACATTTGATGTCTGATCATTTATGGCCTAACTTATTATCTACAACTGATTATGTTGTATGACACTATTTTTATGAATGTGCTACAGATGTCTTCTGATCATTTATCTTTACTGTCGAGTGATGTCTGTTTATATGAAGAGTTCAGATGCAGAACCTCAAGTTTATCTGGCATGTTTTCATGCATATTTTAATCAGACATTTCTGAATGATCTGAAGCTGAGATTAAGCGAAAGTATTTGATAGATGTATAATATTATCATTCGGTTCATTTCATGATCTTCTTTTTGAAGTTTGGCGTTTAGAGGCTTTTGAAAGGGAGTTCTTCATTAACCAAACTAAAAACCACAGAGCAACAGCAGAAATGACACAAAGCCATTCATCACACTACAGTCACTGCATGAGCTGTCAATCAATAGTGTTGTAGGCCACACCATCTCAAATTACAGCAAGAGACTGTTAGTAAATAAATGTGCTGTTGTGTAAGTGATGTGTAGTGATATTAAATACTGCTGAGAGATGAAGTTAATGTTGGTGTCATCCATTAGCGCTGTGTCTTAAACCTTCTGAGCTGACAGCAGCCCCGCAGTCGCCATATTTTTCTCAATCGTCACAATCCTCATTCATAAAAATGACAGAAACCCGGGATTTGTCGGCAGAGTTTGCTGCCCAAAGGGCACGTTTGGCGAAGATATTGTCGCCATGTCGCACTTACGCGTCTGTCAGCGATATTTGTGTAAATGTTCGCGCTGGAAGAGACTCTTGTTGTTGAGAGATCACGTGACCCGCCTCCATTCATAAAGAACCTCACACACGTGATGGCATTACTTCTGATACACACACACACACACACACACACAAGATACAGTACACGGTTTAGCTCAGGGTTCACTACATTATAATTGCATCCATACTGAAGTCCTGTCAAGATTATTTATACAGAATTAGTGCAGCTTCTTCCTGCAGCCCTCAAGTCGACAAAACGCCATATTTGTGTTTGAACCTTTGGCTTCATCTTCATAAGTAAAAAACAGAAGTGAGGATCAAGTCTTTACTGTGAAAGCAGATATGTTAGTATTTTGTCATAGTTAAAGAGCACCTATTGTCCGATTCACTTTTTCCTCATTTCCTTTGGTGTGTATTAGTTAATGTTAACCATATGCAGAATGTACATTCCCCAATGTATACCATGAAGCAAGTTATCGTCTCCAACATAAATCTCTTTTCTTGGACTATAACAAACACACAGATTTGTAGACAACAGTTTACTTCCTCAGATTGTTGATGTAGTAAAGACCGACATTATGATAATTCGTCCCCGCTTTGACTCACAGCCTGTAAGTTAACTCCTGTTAGCAACCAAATCCTTCAAACATGGTAAGAAGCGTCACATTTCTGGGTGACGTCAGGCCAATCACAACGTACAGATTAGCTGGCCAATCAGGGACACAGAACTTTTCAAATCTGTGCGTTTTTAGGAAGAGAATGAAATCTGGAGCTACAAAATTTACAGTATGTGGAAAATAATGTGTTTTTTAACCATAAACCACACAAACAGATTGTATTATAACAAATACACAAAATAACCTTGTTTTTTAGCAATGAAATAGGTGCACTTTAATAAACCACATTCTTACAGGTTAAGATGTGATCAGGTGGTTGTTTACACCTGCACTAACTGACCGACCGCGTGTATTTTAATCTGATCACCAGCAGCACTTTATTTCAGTGCAGTATATTAGCTTGACTTTATATGATCTGTGTCTGTCGCTGCACATGTCAGATCGATCAGGTGTAAATGTATCGTTGCAATGTTTGGTTTTAAGTTAACACAGGCATTGACAGACAGTCTTCCACTACTGTAAACAGAGACTCTTTATCTTAAACAGGATTAGGATGTTCAGATAAAACTCTTCTGCTTGTGATCCTACAGATGTTTTATGAAGTCTCTGTTGGACATTTTAAGTCTAGGGATCACAGGTTTACTGTATAAAGAAAAGGTTAAACTATCATTTCTTATAATCACAGATGTACAGTAATCAACACATCTGATCATGATTCACGTGTCTTATCACAGATACCGTACAGTATGGTAGGAAGCACAGTGTAATTGGAAAAAGGTTTTTATTACTTTAGCTCCAGTACTGTATTGTGATTCATTTTGTTTGGTGTGTTGCAATTCAAAACTGTAATATTGTAACATTTTACTTGTTTCATTCGAAAATTTTAGAAAAACAAATACCAAATAATTAGGTATAATAAAATAAGGGGAACCAAAACTGAACGTTTTAAGAAATCATCATTTACTTGTCCTCCTGTCGTTCCAAACCTGCGCAAACAAAAAGCAGAATAGCCTAAATCTACTTTCCTTGTATGAACAGAAGCTGCTATGAAAATAAATGGTGACTGAGGCTGTCAATCACAAATATTTACAATGTTTCACAGAGGAAAGGGATGAAATGGGATTTTGGGTAAACTATGCCTTGATAAAACATACTAAAATAAATCAAATAAGGACCTTTAAATGAAACCTCCTACATTTGATGTTATGGTTAAAACACAAAGTAGCCCGTTTGAAAATATAAAGTTATATCAAATAACTTCAAGAGCTTTTTCACTTTGATTTTTTTCATGTTGCTGTTTAAGTGTAAAAAGATCTGTAAACGTACAAAGCTCCAGTGCAAAGGAGGATATTTTTCATGATTTTCAGGAGCACTTTTGTAAGTCTTTGTTTAGTTTTCTTCTTAGTTCTGGAGCTGACGCTGCTCTTTGATCAGATGCATTTCACTATTTCACTACAGTAACATCTCTTCCAAGACTTTATCATCATGCAGGTATGAAAGCTATTCTGTGCGTCTAAACCTTATGGCAATTACACAATTATGATTGCTCAAAGTTACATTTAATGCCGATGTAAAATGCTCTGGTAGCATATACCTGTGAGTGCGTTATGTTATTTTCGATGCCAAGTCAATCCTAAATGTAAAACTCTGAGTGATTTTCAGGGTTAATAAAGACAGTAGCACCTTTTAAACGCTGCATGTGTTTGTGTTTGCTCTGTGAATAGTGCTCATGATAATGCGACAGAGCGAGACTCGATGTCAACAGTCTTTTGAAAGCTAGTCTTGGTAAGATATCCAAGCAATAAGCAATCTAACCTGTGTGAATTCAGTCTAACTGAGTCATTCATAAAATCAAACCGCAATGTTCAAGACTAGGGGTCCGTTCTTCGTACGCTTACATCCGAGATCAAATAACACATCCGAGATGTTAAGATCTCACTAAATCGGTTCTTTGAACACCCCTGCTGTTGATGATTAGTATTGCAGGATTGAGTTAGTTATATCTGAGATCACTGCGTGCTCGTGCGCCGCATGGCAAGCCAATACATATCAAAAGTAGAAACATTGATCAGCACCGCTGTGATTGGCCAGTTGTTACAATGGCCAAGACCACGCCCATTTCTTTTAACCCCTGTAGTGCACAGGCTATTGATGGAAGGTTATTGTGAACTTTTCATGGCGCTGCATTTGTAAACCCAGCTAAAGCTATTTTTGTACCTTTATCTTTACATATCTTTAATATTCATGTCAAAGATTAAAATCAATGATTGTAATCAAACTTTGATGCTTCCAAAGTCTCTTTTTAAAATAGAATAAAAAACAGGTGATGGTCCTGCATCTTCATATGATGACCGAGTAGAAGTGATGTCTCTTAGGTTTAATATAAACTCATTAATTGTACAGATGATCTGTATGCAATACTTTCATTACTGGCGAAGGAATGAATGTTTAATCCTCTTTTCATTGTAAGTTTTCCCCTCTTTTATGGAGTTGTAGATAATACACCAACTTTTTTAGCAGTTCCCAAGAATGTGGTGTATGTAGCATAAGTGAATCTTTAATGTTGAGTTTAGGTCAAATGAGCAAAAAGTGCAGCTGTTTCTGATCATTGCCATTTATTTAAGAAATCATGACATTAAATTTGATCATCTAAAGAAAACAAAACTTAAACTGGAGACTGCTTTGCTTCAAAGGGAACTGATTTTACACTGAGTAATATTCTTTATTGTACATCACATCTATTACTGCCGGGTAAAGATGAATGATTGCTGTCTTGTATACAGGAAAATAAAAATAAAAATGAATGTGGTCTTAACCATGCTTGTCTTCATATTCGTTTAAGAATAATAATCAAAACTGCAGTTGCACAAAAACAAGTTGCACAATTTTATAAAATTATTATTATTATTATTATTATTATTATGAAATGGATGAATAGACCAGTCGTCTGTAGCGTGCAAAACATGATGTGAAAATCTAGATTAGATGATAGAAATCTGTCACACTGTTCTCTGAAAGCTGTTGAATGATGTCTCTCCGTCTTTTATCAACTCCTCTTCAATCGTCCTTTACTCAAACGTAAATTAACTTAATCAACCAAATGTTTGCTGTTTTATATCTTATTTTATTTGACGCTTGTCATGTATGCCATTCAGTTGGAATGATAAATAGATTATTATTTTTACAGTTAATGTCGCTAATGTAATCTTTGTGAAAAGAATTGCAATAATACCACGAATTTCATACTATAATTTATTTTGGAGTTGTTATATCTATTCTTTTTAATTATTTTTATAAAATTTCTTTGTGTATGCTGTTGATAGATTTTCTGTAAGACTGTTTTGCAACAATACAAAATTTTAAAACACACTATCCACTTGTTTCTTGGCGTAAATGTGGGCGCCTCATCTTTGAGCTTTCCTGTTTATGACTTCCGGTAAGCCACTAAAGCTAATGGTAGTCTATTGTGAAGGACACAAGTGTGCCGTTTTGACTGGCTGTTTAATGTTAATTATGAAATCCAGGAAGACCCACATAATTTGTGCAGTTAGGGGTTGCCATAATAGCTAATACACACGCTGTAAATCTCTACAAAACATTTGTTTTAACCATAATCCATGCACAAGAACTGCATGTGTATGTGGCACACATGCACTCATCATCTGTATTTACATATAAATCCAGTAAAACCTTTCATAGAAACTACCAGTAAACAATACATACAATAGTTATTCAAAAACAACTAATATTATGCTGATAAAAATATACTGATTTATTTATTTTGCTACTATATATTATTACAAAATGCAATTACAGTACAGAATATATACGACATAATCTGCTTAGTTCATGTTTATAATAGTTCATAATGTGTTACTTGCGTACTTTTGTTATGTTTTAAATGAAAAAGCAAATACTTTAAAAAGTAAGCTCCTGTCTCCACCAGCGTAAGGAGCAATGTAATAATATTTTTATAAAACAAAAACAATACGCAATACATGAAACGTTAGTAGTTTAATATGTTTATTATGGTTTATTCAAATAACTTTTAATGTGTTAAATGAGAAAGATACTGCGGACTGAGTCCATTAAAAATTGCTGTTTTAAAAAAAATCACACCTTGGTATGATTGGTAAAAAGTCTTGGTAAAATCCATGTACAAACACTCGACTGACTTTCCCATTGTAAAGATACTGGTATGTCTCTCATTGAAGATCAACAACACAAAATGATTGAATATATCTTCACCACTTCTTAATTTCATCCTCACACTGGTTCATACATATTAACTGTTTAAATCATGTTTAACGCGCGCTCCCACTGCACTGTTTTCTACCGGCTGGCTATTAAACCGGAATTCTCTTACCGGAAAGGAAATACGTCACATCACTTACTTTCGCGTTTGAGAAAAAGGTGGATAGAAAAAATGTGAACTGAATATGACTAAAATAATGTAAGATTGTGTTTGGTGACTTATACATTGAACTTATGATAAAAACATAAGATGAAGAAATTTACTTCCATACCTCCAAAACACTCTTTGTTCAATATCTTAACCAAAACACATCAAAACTCTTCTGACAGTAAGAGAAAAAGACCAAAAGCACAGATTGTAGATATATGTAAAGTAGATAAATATTAAATATTAACCTCGCATTAGTTTCTGTCCCGCTCACCCCTACTGTACTATAATATACAAGCATATCTGTTTTATTTTTCTCTTTATGCTTGTCAAATATCAATACTAGGACCAGAATGTTGATATAAATGTAAGTATGAATTATGTTTAGGGTTATTTAAATTTAATTTCTTTAATCAGGACAGTTCAGATGTTAAATGAAGCCATTCGAAATGTATGAGAGAGCATCATTTCATTCAGCTGTGTCTTTTACTGAAACTCTTCTGATGTTAATATTTGACCAGGATTCAGTCCTCAACGAACTTTGATCTTTCTTATTTCCGGCTGCATTGTAAGGTGCTTATCTGATCTGCAAAACTAGAAAAATTAAAGCTGGACGGCCCTTCCAGAGCAGCTCTTTGTATTTCAGTGTTTTATATTCAGAGTTTTATCACGTTGTGTTTCATTGAGAAATCATCAGCACACAGTATCTGATTCAGTCCTCACACAGATTATTAGAAACACAAATACGGAGATGAATGTGTTAGATGTGAAGTATAGACGCTGTGATGATGATGATGATGATGATGTTGTTGTTGTTTCAGTGAGAGTTATGCACGTGTAAGAGCTGTGGTTATGACCAGAGACGACTCCAGCGGCGGCTGGCTTCCTCTGGGCAGCGGAGGTCTCAGCTCCGTCACCGTCCACAGAATAAACCGAACCGACGCTGAGCCCGACTTCCTCATCCGCGGAGAGAGACTCCGAGACAAAGCGGTAATGACCGGTGGATGACATCATCATCATTCAACATGTTTAGATTTGAGCTTAACATATACGTTTTTGAATGAAATATTATTCTTTCATGAGCTTTTCAGTGAAAAGTGCAAATGATGTCTTGGAAATACTCTTCAAAATGTTTAAATAAAAGAACTGAATAGCTTTCTTCCATTATGGACATCCAGTATTTTACTTTTAGAAGCTTAAAATATACAGGGTTGAATTTTTCCTCAAGAATAACGTGCATGAGGTTTATGATGTGTTAGGGTTTCTGATAGAGACCTTTGTTGTATCGTCAGGTCGTCCTGGATTGCAACATAAACAGGGATTTGGAGTATAATAAAGTCAACCCTATCTTTCATCACTGGAAGATTGACAATAAGAAATTTGGGCTGACCTTCCAGAGCCCCGCGGACGCCCGAGCCTTCGACAGAGGAATACGGAGGGCAATGGAGGACCTGAAGCAAGGTGGGTTCTTCGTGTTCCACTTAACCAGTACCCGAGCGTAACCTTAACCAGAGAATCTAACTAGTGTTTAACTTCTAAACCCGTAGATGTTAATAACAGGAGAAAACACTTCTTATTTATGCTTCAACATGCTGGATTGTCTCTGTTTGCAGAAGTAGATATTTCAGTCCCTGTGTTGTGTTGGAGAGCTTCTGAATAGTACTTCATCTGGCATATACTGTTTGTGTAAAACTGTCTAGATGGATGTTGTTTTATGGTGTTGAATGTCTGATCTTCGTGTATGAATGCAGAAGTCTGCTGATGATCTAGTGACGCGTCGGGCTGTGCAGAGAAGGAAATGAGAGTAGCAGAAATCCTCCTTTAAAAACACAGATGATATAATGTCCTAGTTTGTCCCCGGGCAAGAATTTGAACTTCTTCTTAAATGTTTTCCCAAACAGATGCGATTCATGAACAGAGGTCAGGACAAAGCTTTGGGAGAAACCAACACTCGTGCTCTGGGACACTAAAAGAAAAACATTTGTAGTTTTAAAAATTACATCAGAATTTTTTTTTGTTGCCATGAGCCATTTCAGACTTTTGAATGATTCGTTGGTTTCAGAAATGTGGTGAATTCACACAACCTCTGCTTGTAGAAAATAAATCAGAGCAGATGAAGAGAAGATCAAGCAAGTTTAATAGTATCAGTACAGTAATAGCCAACGACTAATGCTGTGTGCCCACTAACAATGTCTCTTTCAATGAGTGCGTTTACATGCACAGTCTTACGCCGATTATACTTAATAAATGTGTGGTCATGTAAACGCGTAAAACAGTTTTCTTTTATCTGGGAAAGCCCATAAACGGAGTAATCAAAAACTGATCGTCACAGGTAGGTTTTTGCTCATTGCCCCAATTTCGTGTGGCATGTAAACACCTTAACTTCATGTGCGCATGTCTCCGCGTGTGACGTTTATCTTTTCTAGAAAGCAAGTAAGCACAAAGTAATGCATAAAAGTCAGCGCTCGACTCAAGCAGTTAGCAGAGAAACTGTGAAAATAAAAGCTGATGTTATATTTACAGGTTTTGCAGACACGAGAAGACAGATTTCCCATCAACGTTTTGAATGACTATTATGTACTATAGGCGGTGATGTCACTGCCTGCTAGAAACCTGACAAATCTCCAAGTCCCATGTAAACGCACTTGTCTGCATAGCCGGTTTAAACGCATGAAAATAGCTTTCTATAATATGCTAGTTATCTGCTTATTCTGTTCATGTAAACGCACTCAATGAGGCCTTCCTAATTCTGGTTGTCGTAAACAAGCGAGCAGCGTTCACTGCAATAACTGACGAGAGATGTAAACTCCACTGCTTGGCTCTCATTGGTAGTCACTCAAGATAGTCGTTCATACATTTCTTAACTTTGTCGTATTGCTGGACACGCCCACTTCCTGTCGCCAACAGTCACAGTCGCTCGTGTTGCTGGAAGTCGGCAAGCTTCCAATAAAATAATTGAGATCATGTTGCTCTGCTCCTGCTAGTCACTGGCGGTCTGAACGGGGCTTAAGGATGACACAAAATCAACTTGAATCCATTTAATCGTGAGTGACCCAGTTTAAAGCATAAAGCCGAGGTACAGAATGAGGACCAATGAACTGTAACCTCGCGTATTTAACATCGTTGTGCTCAATTTGTAAACAATATTATTTCAGTATTCTAATGATACTAAAGTGTCATCGGGTAGAAATGAAGGATTACTATAATCTGCGTGTTTGTGTGATCTTTCATTTAAAACATAGATCTACCAGAGTTGAGAAACACAAGTGATAAGTGATCTTGACTTGTTGGATTATTTGTTTGGAGTGGAATTTTCCAGTGGGGTGCTGTTGTGTAACGCTGCGTCTTCTGTATTCCTCATGCATCGCTCTAAACCGCAGCGCGTCTGCTTAACGTGCAGCTTGGTTTCTGTGGCAACGGGGCACATAATGCACACAGCGACGGTGGCCTGCATCTGCTCGACCATCCACACAAACACTTCTGAACTTCACTTTCACCAAATAATACTGTCTGAATATACTGACTTTATAAAGGATACTTTACCCAAATATAAAACATATTCACTCAACATCAAGTACTCAAACCTCATTTCTTCAGTTCAACACACATGAATGATTTTAAAATGTCATCATATTACATGGGAGGCAATGAGCTCCAAATAGCACATCCATCTATCATTATATGTATTTAAAATTTCAAAACAATGGATTTAAGCATTGTCTACAACAATTTAGTATCTCAACACCCTCTGGTTGTCAAATGTTAGTCAAACCTGTCGAGTCACCGTATACATCCACAGTTAGGGTTAAGAGTCGACGTAAACGGCCTTAGAAAAGCTTCATCGTTTGTAACTTTAATTTCTTTTATAATACAGTCCTTGTCCTGCTGTGTATTACTCATTGCTTTCTATGAATACATCTAACACTGTTGGAACATTGCTGTGGTTTATCAGACTGAATGAATGCTTGTGATGTCACCTGCAGGACATCAGCAGTACGGTGATCCAGATCTTCCTGAAGATCCATCAGCACAGGTGAGTGAGGGCACACGCACGAGTTACATCATCTTTATCTCATGTCACGTTTGGGATTTCTAACGGGTTACGGCATCGACTCTCGTTTGCACCGCTGTCCCTGCGGTGCGCTGGAATTTCATTCATATATTATGGGGCTAAAAATGTGAATCTTACCCACGATCAATGCTGCGGCAGACCCCATCACACGCCTGTTGCTAGGCAGCAGGAGAGATGCGGAGAATGTGTCACCATGGCGATTCAAAGCCGGAGTTAGTCACGCGCTTATAATAGTGCAGAATCTGAGCTAACTCCTTCAGTAAGAGACTCTCATCATCATCATCATCATCATCATCATTTTGTTTCCTGTCAAATAAGACCACGTGCCACTAATGAAGAAAATGCTTTAAATGTTTTATGTCAGTTTTGGGAAGACTTTATGTTTACAAAGCATCTGTAAAAATTCAGTCTCAGTGTCTGTGCTGTAAGTTTGTCAGATGATGCAGGGGCTTCTGGGACTTCTGCTGTCTTTCTGTTACTGCATGTAAAACTTCGTCAGATGGACGTCTGGCTGCTCCATCAACAGACTGATGAAAGTGTGACTCAGAATGCTGCCTCTCTCTCTCTCTCTCTCTCTCTCTCTCTCTCTCTCTCTCTCTCTCTCGCGCTTTTTCTTTGTCTGTCTTTGTCTCTCAAATTTATCAAACAGAGATGATGTTTTCGTTTCTACATTAATTCCTTGAACTGATCCATCATTAGACCACAGGAAGAGATACTGGTTATGTGTCTGCTGACAGCTTTCTGTCATGTGACCGCACACGCACAACTATTCATTATATTTCCTCTTTCTGTTGTTTGTGGAGTGATTCTGAGTGTCACCGAACCTCCAGTTTTCTTTCTTTCTCTTCCTGAAATGATGGTCATAAATGATTGCTTCTGGCCGTAGCGATGCATGAATGTCTGTGATCCACTGAGGTGAAGTGAAAACAAATGAGCAGTAGTTTGTGATGAGATGTGTAGATCCAGATGGTCGTTGCCAATGTCATGTCTCAATCCTGGGTCCGGTCTCAGTCATGAGTCTTGAGCCTGACAAACATTGAGTTGACAGCGCCCTCTGCAGGAATAACCCAACACTATGAACACTTTGAAGTCAATTGCTCCTCATATTAATTGTATTGTGTAGAAATGAAGTTAGGGTTGGCCAAATATAAATCCGTTTGGCTACTTAATGTATGTCTATAAATGATTTTATTTGGAAAAAAAGACACAACTCAATGCAATGCAGTGTATAAGGTAAAGTGTTGATGGTATGTCATGTTATTGGTTAACTTTAGGTTTATACGCTCATAAGCATTAGATTTGAGGTGGATGTAGATTTCATAAATTTGACTGAATGTAAGTTTTTCTTTAATTGATTCTTGCTGTGCCAGGTTAAGGAGCAGGAGTCGGTCTGTTCTCCAGTGAGAGAGCTCTTTACTCATCGGGGTATCGTATCTACTGAACCATTTCGTGGTTCTTATGTACGAGCTCCACCCTTTGATGAAGGTCTTACTGGCAACCACTGCTTCCTGGCCCCACAGGTACCTAAACTAATCAATCACTTGTCTACTGCTTTAAAATCACCTACGTGTCAGGAGTAAGTCTGTAAATAAAAAGAGGAACAACCGCACACTTACATTTGCTGAGACAAAATCTCACAGAACATCATGAAGTAAGTTCACCTTGCATCACCAAAAGCATTGTTATAACAATTAAACATTTCCTTCTTATTCAGAATACACTGATCTTCTTTTGTTTTTAAGTCAAATCCAATATCCATGTAAATATGAGCACAAACATGACGCACAACACATCTCAATGAGTGCTGTTTGAGTGTTTAAGTATTGTGTGCGCACATACAGTGGCAAGAAAAAGTATGTGAACCTTTTGGAATTTCATGTTTTTCTGAATAAATTTGTCATAAAATATGATCTGATCTTCATCAGGGTCAAGGGTATTGACAGACATAATGTGTCTAGAAGTAATTACACAAAAAAATCTGATCTTTCATGTCTTTATTGAACAAACTCATTCAACATTTAAAAGTAAATGAACCCTTAGCATTAATAACTGGTTGACTGGCAGCAATAACCTCAACCAGGCGCTTACTTTAGCTGTGGATCAGACCTGCACATCATTGAGGAGGAATTTTATCCCATTCTTCCTGGAAGAACTGCTTTATCTCTGTCATCATGTGTTTGGCACTTCTTCAAGTCAATCCATAGCATCTCTATTGAGTTGAGGTTTGGGTCTGACTCCAAAAGGCAGATTTAGTTTTTCTGAAGCCATTCTGTTGTGGACTTGCTGCTGTGTTTTGGGTCGTTGTCCTGTTGCATCACCCATCTTCTACACAGTTTCAGTTGACGTACAGACATTCTCACATTATCCTGAAGAATTGTCTGATATATTTGGGAATTCATCTTCCCCTCAATGATGGTCAGGCCCTGAAGCACTTACTTTCACTTTTTCCACAAGAACTATGAGGTTTTTTGGTTGTTCTCAATAAAGACATGAAAGATCAGATTTGTTTTGTGTTTTATTTTTGGACGCATTGTGTTTGTCGGTGCCCTTGACTTGGATGAAGATCAGATTATATTTTATGACAAATTAATTCCACTTCTTGCCCCTTTATCAGAAGCAGAAAACCGCATCTCAAGGCTTCAGACAGCATGCAAATGTTAACTGAGTTCATGTTTTCTTCTACTGGAATGGACACAGTTACACAAAATGATAAAAAATGTTGCGATTATCCTGGTAAACACAGTTAGTTAAGCTACCTCCTCAGTGGTAGCAGCTGATTAATAAAACGCATGTGTACCGATATTGGTATCGTACCAATTAAAATCTGAATGGTACCCAACACTAATCCGGTGGAATTTTCACTTTATTTCAGGTTTCCTTCAACACCACACGTCACGTAAGCTTTCAGATGGACGATGAGGAGATCGTTCGCATCAACCCGCGCAAGGACGTTCTCATTCGAGGTTACGAGGACTACCGACACCCCGTCCTTTGGAAGCGAGACTCGGAGCGTGCGGATACAGACTTCACCACCACCTTCTCCAAGCTGGACGTGGGGAAGTGTGAGTATTTGTACACGGAGGGCACGGTGTCTCACGGAGGCACCAAAGACTCCATTAAGACCGAGCAGCCGTCCCCTCTGCCGAAGCGCAAGACGTCTCGCAGGCGTCGCGAGGACGGCGAGCGCTCTCGTTGCATTTATTGCCGTGAGATGTTCAACCACGAGGACAACCGGCGGGGCCAATGCCAAGACGCCCCGGACCCTATTAGGCAGTGCATCTACAAGGTGAGCTGCATGCTGTGTGCCGAGAGCATGCTCTACCACTGCATGTCCGACTCGGAAGGGGATTTCTCCGACCCGTGCTCCTGCGACACCAGCGAGGAGCAGTTCTGCGTGCGCTGGCTGGCCTTGCTGGGTCTGTCTCTGGTGGCGCCCTGCATGTGCTGTTACCCTCTGCTGCGCGCCTGCCACCGCTGCGGGGAGGCGTGTCGCTGCTGCGGGGGCAAACACAAGGCCGCGGGGTGAGACCGGCCCTCAGAGAGCATCCTTCGTGTTTTTCATTCGCCCGAGTCGGGTGACGCCAACCTCGATGCGCGAGGTTCGATTGAAGTGGCTGTCCGTGGCCATCGGGATTCTGCGGAGCTCGCAACACGAGGAGGAAAGTCCTTCGGTAAACGGGAGAGATGGCTTAAACGTTTATTAACACACAAATAAAACGACGTGAGACTGTCAGATAGTGTGTAACTATGTAAATGAGATGTTGTACAGAGATCAAAACTTTTTAACAATTGTGCATAAAAATGATATACTGTATGCTAAAAGGGATTTTAGTTTTTGCTTTATTGTGAATTTGCAGTGATTTTAATGTGGCCTTTTCGTTTGACTTGAGCAAACGGCGACCGATGGTACAGACGCTATAGAGTTATTTACACACGTTAGATTGGTGTTGTTGAAGGTTATATAGATTTCACGTTCAAAGCAGTTTTATATATATATATATATACATATATTTTAGGAATATTCCTTCCCTATTGATTTAATCTCTTTAAGGTATTAACAGTACACTGTCCTGTTTTAGTAAAATTTGATTATTGGTGTTTGTTGAAGGAGATCCACATGAATTAATCAAAGCACTTACTGTAGAAAGAAACGCAATTTTGTGTCTCGTTTCGCTCCGCAGCAAGACATCGATCACAAACACTTTAAAACACACAAACAAAACTCTTCTTAATAGAAACCCTTTTTAATGTAACATAATGTAAAACTGATGCTGGATCTGCAAATATAGCAGACATCAGCACATTTTATTTTCTATGCAAATATTCCCACAAACTCATCTACTTGTACAGCACACACACACAAAAGCTTGGGTACAGATTTTTGTGTAAATAGTTCAGGCTATATTTAAGCAGTGATTTGGTTGGACGATAGAGATATTTTTGTTGTATATTGTGGTATAATTTGACAACATTATGTACATAAGTCACCTTTTAATATTATTTCACATTGAAAAGTGGTGGAGGATGTGGTGATTTTAATAGAGATCCTTTTTAGTTTTGTATACGGCTGTCAGATAAAAGTAAATTTGCTGACTTTGATCCACTTTGGAAGCTTGTCTTACTGACGCTGCTAGAAACAATCACTAATTTTGCATTGCAAGAATATAATTCAGACTGTTATAATATGATCTAGTTCTCAAATGTTGTTTTTAACTTGGATTATACGTTTTCATTGGTATCGTCTGTGTTGATGGTTTGTGTTGCTCTTCTTGCACCTGAAATTGTAGATTTCTCCGGTGATGGCTTTTCTTTTGTAACTCTGTGCATTTCGTTTAACGGTGTGCTGCTAACGTTTCGTTTCTATCCTTCTTTCCTCTTCATGCAAGTATATTTCTGAAATCTATAATGTACATGACTATTTCTAGGTTATGAAATGGCAGCGGGTTGAGTTGTGTGACGGTTCGTTGGACATCAGTTCAGTGCTTTGCTTGCAGTAGTGATGTCGTGTTTTTGATGATTGCAGTATCGGTCAGTGATCTTCATCTGCTTCTTCATCCCTGATAAAGTGCCTCACATTAACACTCAGCTCTTCTTGCTTTATTATCTAAAGTATGCGTAGGTACTTTTGTCATGCTTTGAAAATACTAAATATATGATGTAATATTTATAGTTCAAATGTAATTCATGTCATAGTTGTATTTTCTCTATACAGATGTAGCTTGTTACTTATATAAATATACAATGTAAATATGCATACAAATGTTTTTATGTTACACCATGTACACTTACTACATCAATTAACATTGCTGTAATAAAAAGGAACATTTTAACTAGTGCTGCTGTGTGTGTTCATGTGTGAAGATGATCACTTTCCATCACTCTGTATGTATATTAGGAGATAACAAAGACCTTAAACAGTCATGGTGAGAATTATTGGCACCCTTTGTAACAATGAACAAAGAAGCCTGTAAAAATAAATAAGTAAATGTTCTGGTTAGGGTTAGGGTTAGGAGGACTTGTGGATTTGTTGATAAATGATCTCCAAACTCAGACATAATATAAGACGACGCAGAGCTTTCATCTTGGCAAAAGGCTTTAAAAAATGAGAAAAGTGTTACATTAAAAGGTTTTATTAATTGTACTCATGGTGTACTGGATAAAAATTATTTCACATTGATTATTGTTGCCACATGTTGGGTATTAAAATTGTTTGTAAATAAGGTTAGGCATTAATAAGTGTTTCACTTCAGCCTAAACCCCTTCAGTCATTGCTATACTAGAAACATTCTGTTTGTGTATGTTGTTATGTTTGAATGACTAAAGAAAAATAAACTACTACTATTATTATACAACTATTATACTTCAATCAAATGTTTTTGTTGTCAGTTTGTAAAATGTTTTTTACTTTAGTGATCTGAGATCATCAGTGACACACTGCAGGAAAAATAAAATGATCAAATGCATATTTGTGCTTTGCAGTTCATTACATTTTAGTAAGACTGTAAATTTCCATTTTGATGAATGAAGTTCAACATATTTTTGTTACAGTTATAGGGCGAGACGTGTATGCAGCCATATCACATGAATTCACATGAAATTAAATCAATTAAACACAGATTGTAATCTTTACTGAAGTTTTACATTAAAGTGATTAAATGTAGAAGAACAGCGTTTATTTGAAAACTAAAACCTTACTACAACCACCCAAAAATGAAGTGAGAGAGAACTAACTTAACTAACTTGAAAATTAAACTGGGAGAGAGAAATGAAGATGAAATATCCCCAAAATATCCCCATATTTTTCTCCATAATTTGGGAGCGCCAGTGAGCCGCTTGTCTGGGAATCTGAGTACGGTCACAGTTTATGTGTGTTTACTGTAAAACTGATGTTAGTGAACACATCTTAAATCATATTTACGTCCACTTGTGCGTCAGCCGTATCGACCAGTAAACACATTCAAGTAAGTTAAGCACGATATTCGCCAAATCCGCAACAATAAACATTCCATAAATATTTAAATAAGATAATCAGAATGTAAATATTTTAACCTAATTTAAAATATGAACGGCGTGAAATTAACACACGTACATCTTGTTTAATCGTTCAAAGCTCGTGATTATTTTGGGGGGGGGTGTTGGCGGAACCTTTCTTTTGGTGTCGTTTCTTCACGGTCTCGTTTGAGCGACGGACCACTACGGATGAACGTGCCAATGAAGTCCTCTCAGATTAATCAATGAATTCATAATATTGTGCGTTTATTTAAGATGGAGAGCGATGTACTGGATATTCTGGATCAGGTTGGGTAAGTGGTTGATCAGTCACGTGTTCATATTTCATTTAAAACATTTTGATTCAATAACACAACAGAAACACTCACACATTTCTGTGATAATGATGATCAAGAAATATAGTTTTTAAAAATCCATATAGTAATACATACGTGAAGATATCTAAATAAAGAACTGAAAGATTTTTTCCAATATATAATAGCCTACAATGTTTTCTTTTCAGCGTTTGACCACACAATGTTTAATATTTAAGTGGTTAAAGATAAAAAATTATTATGAATCCTATTTAATATGAAGGTTTCTGTCTGTCAGTGATTATATGATGTTTAAAACGCAGTTTTGATGTTTAGATATGATGGGCCGCTGTCAGATGAGGAGTCTCTGTTAGCTGCATGTGAGCGAGGCTTCAGTTCATCTGAATATATCAATCTTCTACTGCATCTATCAACCCGACTCGCCCAAATCACTGATAGACCTGCAGAAGAATCTCTGATCACAGGTAAGCATATATAGACGGTATTGTGTGTGTGTGTGTGTGTGTGTGTGCGTGTGTGTGTGTGTGTGTGTGTGTGTGTGTGTGTGTGTGTGTGTGTGTGTGAGTGAGAGAGAGAGAGAAAGAACCTCCTCTCATCATCATCATCATCATTGTCGTTGTTCACTATCTGTAGCTCATGTCAGTTATAGACTTAATTGACTGGAAAACATGTGTCATTAGTTTATCAGGAAAGGCAAACATACACATTTCTAAAACATTTGAAGACTTCCTGATATTTGTGTAATGTTTGTATTGTTGTGTTTGTGTCCAGAAGATCCTGACAGATGTTTGCTGGAGCTCAACAGACTGCTGACAGAGTTCTGCTGTCCGTATAAAGACGTCGTCTCGGGGTTAATAAACGGGGATGCAAAAGACACAAAGCACCATTTGAAGATCCTTTGTAAGTTAATTTCGGTTGTAACTAAAGAGCCGTTTGCCCTATGACACCATTACCCAGCTCTGTTCCTGGACACATTTTGGAAGACACCTCATTCAGCTTGACAGCTCATCCTCACAGAGCAGTTGTATCTAATCTGTTGTATTGTTCTTCCAGGAGAAGCAGATGATGGTTTACTGTTGATGATGTTCAGTGTATCGAGTGGCGTTTGTGTGTTTTATCATTTAGTGTTTTTGGGCTCTGAGCTTCAAGCTGCTGAGATGGTGGCCTGTAAAGCAGCGACTGACACAGATGTGGAGTTGGACGCCTCTCTCCAGGATCTCCGAATGATTTGTAAAACTCTGAATCTACCCGATCCCAAACGACAAGAGGCCAGAGATACGCTTACTGCCATAGAGAAAGAGGTGCTGTTTCTTACCTCACAAAGATTTCTTTGAATGAATCCATATTAAATCATATTTAAACAAAGACCGTCATTGAACGATTGAAGCACTTTAATTAGTGATGATGAACTAAAAGAAGAGCACACTCGGCTCTGTGTAAATGATAAATTCACGTATCTTCTGCTTTTTCTCATGTCTAAACTTCTGCTGTATCGGATTTGTTCAAGTAATGTTTGCTTTTTAAGAGTTTTCAAACGTATACATCAGTGTTAGATGCATTAAAACAGTAGTTGTACCTTTATTTTCTCAGGTGTGTGTTTTACTCAAGAAACTTCCAGAAACACACATTGGAAATCCTGCATTCAAGTGTTCACTTGATGTTGAGAAATGGGTGAGATCTCATTGTTTTCTCAAAATTTTAATGGAATTCAAAGAAACCTGTCTCTTTTTATTTTTTACTCATTTTCATGTCAACCCAGATGTATATGACGTTCTTCAGGACACAAAGTAATATTTTTTGCTGTGGATCAATATAATTTGTTTATTTAAAATTGAATTTGACTCCTTTTACAAGTTTTAAATATTAAATCCTTTTATGACACACAACTACCCTTTTTTTTTTAAGAAGATAGATATATTAACCCACTGGAGCTGTTTGAATGATTTCTGATGAATGTTGGTGCTATAAAGTCCTGCCGGATGACACATTTTTGCAGACCAACCCTTGGAAGTTAGCGAAAAGCCAATTCATTTTTCCAATAGACTTTTAAATTATTGCAAAAAATAAGCTCTGTGTTTAACAGAGAAGAGAGTCTTCACAGATGAACAGCAAGCACCTTTATGAATTTTAAAGTCTAAATAAGTTTTTTTTCTACTAAATGCATTTAGACTTAAAAATTCAGCAGTGTTCTGGTAACTTCTGCGGTTGGCCTACAAAAATACATCATCCCTGTGGCACTTACCACATATTACATGTATGACATAAACCTACAGGGAAGGCTTATTTTATTGAAAATCATTGTTAGCTGACGAAAGAAGTCAGAAACGTCTGGAATGGTGTGAGGTTGAGTAAATGATGTGAATGCTTGTTTTAGTGTTTGGTTGACCACATTACTTTAACCCACATCCCATAAATGAGCAAACATTACAGAGAGTAGTTGGATTCCCCCCCCCATCTTTATAAGTAGAATGTTTATGAAAATGTGTTGCTATCCATGTCAAGTATCCTGTGTGTGTTTTTTCATCAGAATAAGCTGGAGGAGATAAACGGTGTTCTGTCAGCAGATTATGAGTGTAGACGTCGTATGCTTATCAAGCGTCTGGATGTCACCGTACAGTCCTTTAGTTGGTCTGACAGAGCGAAGGCACGTGGACTTAAACACCATCACATTTACTCCACAGAACAAACATAAACATCATTGATCACAGTAGAGTTATGGTCCGTAACGTCAAACATGAAGCATTAAAATGACACCTCATGTTTGAAGGAGGTTTAAAAGTGAAGTGTGTCAGATTTAAGCTGTTTGTATCCATCTTTATTTGTGTTTCAGTTCATCTTATGCAATGATGTTTTTCTTTAGGTGAAAATTGATCGAATGGCCAAGGCGTATCAGTCAAAGAGATATTCATTAGCATTAAAGTCATCAGTAACTCTGGCTCATCTGCTCGCTGCCCGAGATGACGTCTGTAACGTGGTGAAAACTAGCAGTGGCTCGTGCAGAGAGAAAACCACCTGCGCGGTTAACAAAGTACGTTGAGTTCACTGAAACTACATTGATCTTTTAATCTTGGTGATCTTTGGGGTTCATTTCAAGTGCTGATTTAATGTATTTAACTGAATAATTAGATTCGGATGGGAGCCGTTCCTGATCGCGGCGGAAGACCGTCTGAGATTGACGCTCCTTTGCCTGAGATGCCCGCCTGGCAGAAGAGAGCTGATGGAGGAAACCGGGGTGGCAGAGGAGGAAGAGGAGGAGGAGGGAGTTGGAATTCAGGTGGATCCAGAGGTCAATGGACACAAGGCAACTGGAGAACAGGAAGAAAAGGACATTACTACCACTGAAAGTGTTTCAATAATAATACAGTGTTGTTAGGAACGTGTGATTGAATGTTTTTATGACTTGTTAGTGTAATTCACAGATACTTTTTATACACATCATAGCAAACTGTATCATGTTTTTTAAATGGGTTACATTAGTCTCTAGCTTATGATCTGATCTGAAGAAATTTGTGTGCACTCTTTATGGTGGTTTTTAATGTGGGTGAACATTTATACAGAATACAGAAACTCATTCAAAATCTCAAGATAATTTTTGGGCTTTTTTTAAACACTGGACGCTACAGGAGTGAAAGTAAAGTTTTTAGTCAAAGCCCCACAACAGAAATGTCTCCCTAAAATGTAAAATCTTTGATCAGTAACACACAACTAATACACATGATTATGTTTACGTGGATGTCTTAATAGGGAAATATCATACAGCTAATTATATATGACATAAACTCCATCATGTTTTATTGATTCTTTCTATCAGTTTAATTTGTGTTACAGTAATAATATATCTATAAGAATTATACAATTTACAACAACAACAAAGCATCTGAACGTGACGCCATAAGTAAATATTGAATACACACGCATCATTCTGATATCTGATGTGTAAGAGTCATTGATTCATGTCTAACAAAACAAAAGAGTCATTTCATCCAAATAGTTGTTTTCTGAATCTGTGAAGAACAAAGATTGATTCCTAACATAATGTGTCTAAAAATAATAACACAAAATAATTCTGATCTTTCACGTCTTTGAGAACATCCAAAAAAACCTCACGCTGCTCGTGGAAAAGTATGTGAACCCTTGAGTTAATGACCTCAAAAAAGCTAATTGGGGTCAGGTTAAGATAATACGTTTGGAGGTGTGGACTACAGCTACTTTAATGATATAAAAACCCCTCAAACTTTTGGAGTTTGCTCTGCACTAGAAGAAGACGCTTATGTGAGCCATGCCTTGTCAAAAAGAGCTTTCAGAGGAGCTATGATCAAGAATTGTTGCTTTACATAAAGCTGGAAGTTCTTTGGAACTTGGCACTTGCTAACATCTCTGTTCATGAGTCTACAATCTGTAAAACACTGAACAAGCAGGGAATCCACAGCAGGACACCATGAGTGAAGTCACTGCTTACTAAAAACAACATTGCTGCACGCCTGAAGTTTGCAAAAGACCTGATTGAACCTCAACAGGTTTATTAGCAAAATGTTTTGCGGATTTGATGAAACTAAGATTGAACTATTTGGTAAAACCAGACAGCGCTAGATCTAGTGTAGAAAGGGCACGGCCTATCATCATGAAAACATCATCCCAACTGTAAAGTATGGTGGAGGAAACATGATTTGGGCCTGCTTTGCTGCATCGAGGCCTGGCCATCATTGAGGGGAAGATGAATTCCCAAATATATCAGACAATTCTTCAGGATAATGTGAAAATGTCTGTACGTCAGCTGAAACTGTGTAGAAGATGGGTGATGCAACTGGACAACGACCCTAAACACAGCAGCAAGTCCACAACAGAATGGCTTCAGAAAAACTAAATCTGCTTTTTGGAGTCAGACCCAAACCTCAACCCAATAGAGATGCTATGGATTGACTTGAAGAAGTGACAAACACATGATGACAGAGATAAAGCAGTTCTTCCAGGAAGAATTAGATAAAATTCCTCCTCAATGATGTGCAGATCTGATCCACAGCTAAAGTAAGCGCCTGGTTGAGGTTATTGCTGCCAGTCAACCAGTTATTAATGCTAAGGGTTCATTAACTTTTAAATGTTGAATGAGTGTGTTCAATAAAGACATGAAAGATCAGGGTTTTTTTGTGTGATTATTTTTAGACACATTGGGAGGTTTCCTGGAAAGGGTTTGGGTTAATCCAGGACTAGGCCGTATTAATATTGGGTCATTTAAGAAGTTTTTACAAACATACCTTACAAAAACACCACTTGTGTGCATCTTAAGACAAAACAATGTCAACAAAATATGTGAAAGTAAAACAGGACAAGGTGTTTTTAAATTAAAGCAGCTCAAACATGCATTTTATTCTGGAACTTGGATAAGCCCTGCCTGGGAAAATTACCCATAATGTTTGTCAATAACCTTGACTTAGATGAAGATCAGATCACATTTTATGACAAATGTATTCAGAAAACTATGAAATTCCAAAAGGTTCACATACTTTTTTCTTGCCACTGTATATTTAACTATGTATAAATATAAGGTCAAGAGATTAAAATGTATTTTCCCTTTATAACATCACAGTGAATGAATCTACTCTAGATTATGTGATGATGAAACCAAGAAATGAAACTTGAAGCAACCTGAAACAAGGACTTTTGAAATGCTCTTTATTCTAAATAAGAAAATTTTCCAAAGACTTTTGACTGAATTCCCATCAGTTGATATGTACAACTAATATATACACAAATCAACATTTATTGAATAAAAAATCCATCAAAGTTGTCCTAAGATAAAAAAGGGTTTTGTTTAAAAACGTTTATGAATAGTTAACAGTTAGAATAGTTTTGATCTACTTAAATGTTGACTATGTATGTATATTAGGTCACTAGTATCCAATAATAAAAGATGATAAACTGCTACAGCCGATCCTCAAAACTGTTCAGATGAATTGTTTAATGTTCAAGCAGCTTGTATTTGATCATTATACGGTCAAGAGAAAAATCCAAAGTGCTTGATGGGGGACTGGGTGACATCTTCCTGAAATCAGTCAACTTATTTGGAAATTGATTGCTGTTTATTTCTGTAAACATTGGTGGTTAGACATTGTTACATAATAAAAGCATACAACACACAGAGATATAAAAGAGTTCTGAATCAAATAAAGGCAGAGATATGTTCTCTAATAATAGTTCTTGTGTATTTATATCTTTATAATCTCTTCAGATGGAGTGATGTTATAGTAGTTAGGAATAGATTGACCAGTAGATGATGTTGAAGAGCGTGTAAGCTCCAGGAAAGATCACTCGAGAGTATTTGTCTATAGCGTGAGTGTCTATCCAAATGTTGACGTAACCCCGAGTGGATTTGACTCGGCCCGTCCTCTGACTGTCAGCCCGCGTCAGCTGAGCCACGATCCTCTCCGGTCGGCCTCCGTTCTCTGGCATCCCGTAACTTCCCATCGTGTTGGGGTCCCCGTCGTTGTAGCACGTGGTCATCATAATATCTTCATCAGGGTTAGCTATTCCACACGTGCATGGTAACTGTAATGTTAAACATACACGACATCCGTTAGAGGAACTGAAGAAAGTAGCAACAAAGATTTTCCTGGAAGACTTTATTCTTAAGTCTCAAATCGATGCTTCCTCGTTTCCTTGCTCTTCTCGAGACACACAAGTGTATCATTATCATTCATCCTCGCATCCTAAAGGAGTGAAGCTTAAACGCGAGCAAAGGAAACCAGGAGGCACGATTAGAGATGACCTTTGATCTTATTTGTACATTTCTGTGATCTCACTTGATTTCTGAGTTTTCTCTCTTTGCGCTCCTGCACCGTTGTGAGGTAATTCACAGCCGCGTACTCAATAACAGAGAGGAAGACGAAGACGAAGCTGACCCACAGGTAAATGTCAACAGCTTTGATGTATGACACTCTGGGCATGGAGGCGTTCACTCCTGTGATGATGGTAGACATCGTAAGAACTGTTGTGATGCCTGTTCAAACAAACAAATTCATTTCTGACTTTTACTCTTACAGCTGACTAACAGCAAAGAGATACAGTAGCAATTATTCCGCTTATCACAGTTATCACACAAGTTGCTCTGGTAATTATTTTAAGACATTTGACAGGTTAGGTGTGAGGTTATCAAAACATAATGCGTCCAACAGGACTCTGATTCGTTGAGCTTATAAAAGAGTCTAAACCCCAAAACAAGAATTCCAATAATAATTAATAAAATATCATTCAACAAAACAGACAATCAAAAGTGTCTGGCTTCTATACAGTAAAATAAATCATACTGTCCAAAACGATCTGAATACAATTTATTCAATCAAATCCAATTTTTAATCATAGTAGCCTACAGGTAGATAATATATTAAGTCATATACACTCGACAAAATTATAAACACAACATTTTGGTTTTTGCCCCTATTTTTCATGAGCTGAACTTAAAGGTCTAAGACATTTTTTACACAAAAGGCCTATTTCTCTCAAATGTTACAGGTGTGGCATATCAAGACGCTGACCAGACAGCACGACAACTGCACAGGTGCGCCCCAGGCTGGCCACAATAAAAGGCCACTCTAAAATGTGCAGTTTTACTGTATTAGGGGCGTTCAGTCAGTATCTGGTGTAACGCAGTTGATTGTGGAATGTTGGTGGGTATTGAACTAGAACACACCATCGTACACGCCGCTCCAGAGCATCCCGAAAACACACCATTGAATGTAAGCATTTGCCTACTCAAGTTGGTTATGATGATGAACTGCAGTTTCTGACAGTTTGTGCAGAAATTCTTTGGTTATGCAGACCGATTGTTGGAGCAGCTGTCCGGGTGGCTGGTCTCAGACGATCTTGGAGGTGAAGATGTTGGATGTGAAGGTCCTGGGCTGGTGTGGTTACACGTGGTCTACGGTTATGAAGCCGGTTGGATTTACTGCAAAATTCTTTGAAATGCCTTTGGAGATGGCTTATGATAAAGAAATGAACATGTCTGGTGGACATACCTGCAGTCAGCATGCCAATTGCATGCTCCCTCAAAACTTGCGAAATCTGTGGCATTGTGCTGTTTGATAAAACTGCGGCCTTTTATTGTGGCCAGCACAAGGCACACCCGTGCAACAATCATGCTGCCCGATCAGCATCTTGACATGCCACACCCTCAGTGGGAGGCGGCTGGATTATCTCGGCAGAGGAGAAGTGCTCACTTCTCCAGACAGATTTGTGAACAACACCTGAGAAAAACGGTTCCTCTGAGCAAATAGAACAAGTCTTAGATCCTTGAGTGTAGCTGCATTTACAATTTTGGTCAGTGTAACTAAGAAACATGTCACTTTGTACTTCATGATGAGACTTCATTCGTTTGTGATTGCCCCCCACCCGGAATGCTTTATGTGTCTCCTTAAACTCATCAGCTCTGTTCATTCTGAAGACATTTCAAACATTCTGGGAGGGGACTGAAGTTGAGAAACTCATCCTTGGTTCATATTTAAGTAAGAATGAATTCAGGTATAATTAATGGACTGTTTGATGAAGTGTAACTATAATTGAATGTTTTATTGAAATATAGGTGCAGTTTTAAAACGGATGGTGGATATGTAGTGTTTCTATGGTCTTCTTGTTATATAACATCAAGATGAACCCTTAATGAATAACTGCATAACTCAAATGTCAATAACAAACACTCTTTTTCAAATTCTCTTTATATTTCACAGACAAGACTTGTGTTTATTGCGTTGATCTCACCCAGAGGAACTCGGGCAGGCACAGCCCTGCGATCAATCCAGAAAGACACCCAGGACAACATGACCATGAGCGTCGCTGGGAAATACGTCTGAAGCAGGAAGAAGAAGATGTGTCGACGGAGTGTGAAATGTATGTAGAGACGATTATACCAGCCTAAAGAAAGAGCACACAAATTGAAGAGCTGTCATCGGATGGGTCTCAGTGCATGGAAACTTTTTGTGCCTAAAATCTGGCGTGCTAGATGTTGTCGTAGAGACGACAGAGTGGAGGTGATGCTGGTATGCCGTGTTCTGATTGGATGATTAAGGGGTCACATGACGCGTTACCTGTACTGCTGTAGAATGCAAGTTTAGTTGTGGTGTGAAACTTCTGGATGAGAAACTGAGAAAGAGAAATTCGGTCGTCTGTGTTCAAAGACTCGTTGCCTTTCTTCCAGTACAGCATGAGGTCATCGTCGGTGTACGCATCTAAAAAAACAACCTCCGTCACATCTGCTGCATCTTCAGTATAAAAAATGACAGAATAAAAATCGTCGTGGTTTGCGTACATACAGCTCTCGATCTCTAAAGAGCACGTCTGTGTATCCAGAGGAAATCGACTCAGATCCATGTTGCACATGGCCGTGACGGTGACTCTACAACACATCACACATCTTTATTACACCGCTGTTATATTCACAAACAACAGTCCATGTGGTTTTCTCTTCTGCTCTACTCATTTAATTCATGCTTTATTCTTCTACCGAGCGAAAGATTATTACCTGAGACTGTACAGGACATTTCCATCAGGATAAACTCGTAACATCACGTTGTCTGTTGTCGTGTCGTGAATAAAAGAGCGTTTGGAATGAACAAAGAACATGTCGGGCACCCAGATCTTCTTTACCAGACGGCTGTCGAACGTCATGCTCTGATTGTTGGTGCTGGGGAAAGACAAACGCTCGTCTTTCCAGTAATGTCTCAGATATAACGTCATAGTAAAATCCTGTGGGAGAGACGTGCAATGTTATTTCAAATGCACAACTGAAAACATTTAAACTCATCAAGAAAATCGAGAGGGCAGAAGGGCCGCACTGTCCCGTGAAGCAGGCACCAATATGCAACATATTACATTCATCATCTTGGGAAAATCCACCTTTTCTGGTCTCTTTACACAAAATGTAAACTAGGCCTGCAGTATGTCATATAAGTTGATGTGTAATCCAATGTGTGAATGTAAAAATGTGACTACTTGCAAAAAGTTTTTTAATACCAACGTATTTTTAAGGTTTTGATTAATACAATTTGTGAAGCATTTGTAGGTGAAAAATAACCCAGATGACCTAACATGCTAGTGTGACATTCTGCTATCCCACGAGTCAATGGGACGAAGGAAGCATGTCCTGATTTCAAACATTGACCCTTTACTGATGAGTAGCTACTACAAGTATACACAGTACAATATAAGAAGGTTTCTGCATGGTTCGAGTCCTAAAAGTCTTGTCTCATTTTCAGCACTGTTTACTTTGGTTTTCCACTACAGTTTAGATGAACTAAAGTCTTGATGTTGTTATCAGGTATGAGTGAGTGTGAATGTTAGAAAAGACTTCAGTCGTCCAGCCGAGGACAAGTGGATTTGGGGAATGGATGAATTATTTCAACTCACCATATCAACTTCAGAGATGGTATCAAGACTTTCCACCTGAACGTCTACACCTACAGGTATTGGAGGTCCTGCAAGTGGTTCATAAAGAAATGATGATGATTATTTTTAAACATTACATTTCATTGTTTGTTTGTTTTTTCTATTTGAAAATCATATAGCACTCAGACTGTTGTTTTAATTTATAAGCAGAAAGGACTTAAAAGCCCTCTGTATCTGTGGCCTCTTTAGCTCTGATTCGCAGTCGGAAACAAATGGGTCACAAGATGACCAATCACAGATCTGCAGTCTGTGACATCATGACACGCGTGTTCCTTATGCAACAACACAGCACTGAAATGAAGAGAGCTCATGAGAGTAATGACATGAATCCAGTTATAATGAAGATCCCATCATTAACATGACTGCTGCTCAATACTGAAACAGACAGATTGGGTTAATATACAGTAGACATTCATATCTTATTAATTTGTCTCTATTAATATCTAATTAATATATTAGATTAATGATTTTTCACAAACATCTCTGCTTCAAATGAACTCTAGAAGCTGCCGTTCTCATTAAAATTTGATGAAAAGTGACAGAAGTGTTAATGTTATAAGTTTTTATAAATGTAGTTTTAACAGACAGAGAGTTTGTTGTAATTCAATACTATTCTGTCTATATATGAGAGGTGAATATTGTCTGTACATCTGTCTATAATAGTTAGATATTCACACATTTATCCATCCATGATGCTTCATTCTACTGTGGATCAATACACATAAGACATTTTTGAAAGGGTTGCACAATTAAGACATAACAAATCATAACTATCAATTATTTCTTCTGATATTGTATTATAACAGTTATCATTTTGAAGAATGACATTTACATTGATTTCATTTCATTGTCATTGTACACCTGAGGTTTAGTAGTATGAGGTTGGATTTGGTGACCAAGAAATGGAAAAACTTTTGTTGAAGAAATTTACTTTCATGCCTCCAAAACACCTTTTTATCCATGTTTTATCATCTTCTGACAGAAAGAGACCAAAAACAGAGATCTCTGTATAACTAAATCCACTGATTCACAGATTCTGCTAAACCATGTTGGGCTTTCAAAGATGAGCCATAAAACTTTTGTGATGTACACGCTCACATAAACGTTTACAGATGAGATTGTGTGCTGACCTCCAAACGCCGGTCTCATCGTGAAATCGTGATCATCGATTCTCAACAGCTGCTCGGATTTGGTCATAGGAGATTTCGTCATGTCTGGACTTCTTCTGAAGATTGGGCTGAAATGATGATAATAATAATAAAACCAAAACTACCAGTCTTGAAATCTATCTGAGAGTTCATATAAAGGTACTTAATAACACTTGCACAGTAACAATAACGCTCTTCTGAGTCTAAGTCACAAAATGGGCCATGAATCAAAACATTTAAACAACTAAGGCAGAAAAGTCTTTTAAACAACAACCAAAGATTTTAAGATTATAGGAGAGAGGTGTTTAATTCTGATGTACTGTACCTGCCAGACTTCTGACTTGGTCCATTCACAATAGTTTCTCTCTGTAATCTGCAGAAACAAAGAAAAGTTTTCATTCATTGAGTTCACCTGAAGATCAGCATTGCCGTGACTTACATTTTACTCAAAATCTTACAAATGAATTTGTTTGAATTAAACGTTTTTGTGCTTGTTGACATTGTGTGAAATGTAGGGTTAAAAAAGTTGTGATGCCAAATGAATAGAGCAATCATACGTAGGATTTTCATCCAATAAATTGGCTCATATTCCTCGAGCATGAACAGTGCAGCAGGTGTAGAGATCTCTTCTGTTGTGAAATGCATTCACCTGCTAAGTGGCGATGTTTAATGATGTGTTAATGTGAGTGACTGATGAAGAAAAAAAGACCAAAAGTGTTTGTCTATTATTTGTCTTTCCACAGGACTCTGTCAGTTAAAAAAGGAGTTGTAGGATCATTGGCAGATGGAGAAAGACCCTACAGTATGAACCTCTCTGTAACACTGCTGTTTATTAATTAAGTGAAAGTGATACGAAGAATTAAAGAGCCCACCGAATGTTGAGCTGTAATGGTGGTGGTCCCCAAACCTAATGGTATCATCTAAGTTTGTGTAGATCTGATTAACCCTTTCCCAACCCAAGTGCTCAAAATGGAGCGCTTTAAAGGATTTCATCGGATGGACAGTTAGCTCCATGATTCTTCACACAGCATTAATAAATCCATAATGATAAAAAGAAAAGCGTTTCATGCAGTACATTCACATTATCATGTAACATTACAGTCTACTCAAGTATATTTTTGGCTTAATCTCAATGCCAAATTTTATTCTGAGCGTTAAGACACATTTTGACATATTTAACAAACATTTTGTAACATGCCAACAATAGTTTTAAAAGAAGATGCTAGAAGTTGCAGAGTTTGATTTTAATGTCAGATGTTTAAGTTTAAAGGTTTATATCGAATGAAGTAGATGATCATTGCTGATCAATGTGATATGTATAAATTACCTGCTTTGCTTGTAGGTATTCAGTTTCTGACCTCTCTTAAGGGTTAATTGTCCTGCAGTGCTCACCAGACCGATACAAACAAACAAGAGAAGTAAAGTTTCCAGCTGCATGGTGGTGCTCATAGCACAAACACCCCAATGTTTAGTTTCCGGACACTTTAAAACCCATGCGAACCACCAAACATCGCTCTCTGGACATTATTTGTTTAGTAGTGAAGCCAAGAAAGAATGCAGGGATCTACCCCGTCAACATCCTACACAGCTTAATCTCCACACTGGGAAAAGCAATTTTGCCTAAACCCATAAATCCCTGAGCATCAGATGGCACAGTTTTGATCCTCCAGTGTTGCTCTGACAGCCATGTACCACCCTAAAGCAATTCTCTTAATGTTACATGTGCTCTCATACTGAGGTCAGTCATCTGGAAGATGTGCAGACAGACAAATTATACGTTGAATATAATAACTGTATTATGAAATGCATGGAAAATTGCAGATTTTTTCATAAGATTAGCAATAATAATGGTAAAATTATTGTCTGTAGGGTTCAAACCAATCTGTTATTTTTTTTATAAAATTATTAAGCAAATGTGTTCTCACAGTGAATCCTAATACATGCCAAGGGTCAAAAAAATCACAGAAACTTAAATAGATTACATATAAAGTAATAGTTTAGAAAATTGCATACCGTATAAAAATAAAAACTCTTTCATAATGTACCCATCCCAGTATATGACAAAATAAAAAGACATTTTTTTAATGCAAAAATGTCTTGTGTGGCCTATAGAGACCCAGCAAACACAGAACGTTACCCTAACGTTAGTTTTTGGTTATCTTTTTTTTTGCAACCATAAAATAACGTTCCCATAACGTTGCAGGGTGGTTATTTTTAAATAACCTAAAAATAACTTATACACAACGTTCTTTAATGGTTATTTTTGGTTATTTTTATACCATAAAATAACGTTTCCATAACGTTGTTATAACCTAAAAATAACGTTATTTTTCCGTAAAGAAAACTTTCCTGGCTAACCAAAAACAAACCTTAAAAAATAACGTTATGGGAACCTTTTCAATCGTTCGTGAGTAGTTATTATAGTTATTATTTAGTAGTTATTATTCACCATACATCGCAGCCTCGAGAACCTTCTTGCTTTTGTTATTATTACCATCGTCTCGCAGCGTGACTTTTATTTTGACATGTTTTGACGTGTCGTTGTTTTCGACTGTTCCGTATTCACACTTTTAAACATGGAGTCTATTTTCCATGAAAAAGTAAGTAGCGCTTTTTACTAAATTATATTTATTGTTTTATTATAAATTATCTCTGTATTTCATCTGTGTTATTGACATGTTTCATGAGAGAAATGTATCAGTGTGTCAGTCTGCTTTTATTTTACTGAAGTGTTTTTAAGTACTTTAATCGATTGTCAACAATGTGAAATGTATCAGTTTGGGCTTCACAGCTGTTTATTTAACGTCAAAGATTTTAATTGATTTATCTTTGCTATTTATTAATCTCTAGCCTGATTTAAAGGGGGATCTAATTTAGCTGATTGTTGTTGTTTTACTTTAGACTATTATCAGCATATCATAATAATAATCATAATAACTTATGCTATAATAATAAACACTTCATTAATCGTAATAAATATGTAATATTATAGCACTCTTTCTGTCATCTTCATTCATTTATTTACAGGTATTTGTAATTTGAGTAACGAGGGTTCCTAATGTTAGAACAGATATTTAAACAGCTTTGATGTTGTTTTTTCTGTTGTGTCTTTTAGCAAGAGGGATCTCTGTGTGCACAGCACTGTCTGAATAATCTTCTGCAGGGTGAATATTTCAGTCCTGTGGAGCTGTCGTCTATCGCTCATCAGCTGGATGAAGAGGAGAGGATGAGGATGGCAGAAGGAGGCGTTCAGAGTGAAGAATACAGAACATTCCTTCAGGTACACACACACACACACACACACACACACACACACACACACACACACACAAATTGATATCACTCCTTTTACACTACATATTATTTGTTTCACTATTTACAGCAACCGTCTGGAAACATGGATGATAGCGGTTTCTTCTCTATTCAGGTGAGGCACTTTTGGCATCTTTCTTAAGTTCCAGTTGAATTATTAACAATAAAATGAGCATTTTCTTGCTTTTAAAAATGAACAAGAAGTCAAGACTATTTATACGTTTACAAAAAACACCTTACTTAATGGCTTTTATTTTCAGCTGTTTTCACAAAGACAAGCCCCCTTATTATTCAACCTTTTAACCATCTGTCATCTGTGTCATATTTCCATATTAACATAATCAAGTCCAATGATGGGCTGTGTTTTGCAGTATTTCATTGGGCGATCAGTAAATGGTGGGATGTGTTGCGGTATTTCTCAGGCGGTCGGTAATGATGGGCTGTATTGGGGTGTTTTGCAGGTGATCAGTAATGCTCTGGGTGTTTGGGGATTGGAGATCGTTCTGTTCAACAGTAGAGAATACCAGCAGTTATGCATCAATCCAATGTAAGTAAATCAGAGAATATTAGCAGTCTTTTTATTCAGAAACCTTGACCTGTTTTAATTACGTTTAACCTGTTTGTTCACAGAAATGAAAAGGCGTTTATATGTAACTATAAAGAGCATTGGTTTACAGTACGTAAACTGGGACAGCAGGTATGAGTTTACAATTGACTTTCAGACTTTACTTTTAGAAATTGAGACTATGAGCTGGTGCTTACTGGCTTGTTTCTTTCTTTTAATGCAGTGGTTTAATTTAAACTCACTGCTAACGGGACCAGAGCTGATATCAGACACTTATTTGGCACTTTTCTTAGCACAACTACAGCAAGAAGGTAACGTCTTAAAAACGATAAAGGATTTGGCATTGTTTGTGTAGCATGATTCTTATTCCATATGTTTGTTAAAGTGAAAGTTGACTGTGCATCTTCAGCAGCTATACATGATGAAGTCTCATAAAGAGCTCTGTGTTTACACTGACTCGCATTTCTTCTTAGGATATTCCATATTTGTGATCCGAGGAAATTTGCCGGATTGTGAAGCTGATCAGATTTTGGGGATCATGCGAGTCGAGCAGCAGCAGCGACCAAAGCTTATCGGAGAGGATGAAGCCAACAGGTATGAGCCAATCTGCACAAAGCATCATCATCATCATCATCATAACAACATCCGGTATGTTAGAAGATGCAGGCAGTGCTTAGCTGGAGTGAAGCTTTAATATCAAAGGTTAAAATCAGTCTAAAATTGTTTAATAATGTCCAATATACAGTACACAGTCTCGCACGTAGTGAATAGAAAACGGCATATTTAACATTTTGTACGAATTTTTGCTGTAATAATTAAATGAACTTTTTTTTTTTAAGAACTGGAATGCAAATTCCTCTTTATTTTGAAAGTAAAAATAGAAAAGATTTCCTAATCATGCATACAGCTGCTGTTCATATACAGAAATAAACGCTTCACTCATCAGTCAAATTCTCCTGGTGGGTTCCAAAACATAAAATTGATGAATGTCAGTCTAAAGACTAGAAATCTGAGAGAGCATAAATCCATACGAACACCAAAGATGGAAAGATGAATCAAGTAGTAGTAGTTTCTTTATTTAAAATCTATTGTGTATATCTGTATGTGGTATAGGAGTTCCTGTATTTCTGTGCATACTCGTAAACCGTCTAAAACCAAGATCTATTGTTTTCAGATTCAGAATTTCTGGTTCTGGAATATTGTGAGTTAGGGTTATATGCTGATGTATTATAGATGTGACATGAGCGTGTGTGAGTTTCTCTTGTGCTGTTGTGCAGGATGTCTGTAGAGCAGCATGTTTCAGATCCTGGACAAAGCACTGATGAAGTTCTGCTGGATGAGGATGAGGAGGAACTGAGGAAGGCTTTGGCTCTTAGCAGACAGGACATGGAGGTTGAGGACGAGGAGGCCGATCTACGCAGAGCAATTCAACTCAGCATGCAGGGTATGATGACAGCTCTCATTCTTTCTTTCATAAAAACATGCAGTCTATTAAGAACTTGAGAAAGTAGCTTCTTATTGAATGTAATAAAATCTGTGGCATGTGTAAAACATTAGTAATACCAGCGCAGAAGGTGAAAATACATTTTGGGATCAGTGATATTTAACAGCGGTTATGCTCGGGTGCTTTGAGTCCCTATACAGTAAAATCTAGAATCGAGAGAAATTATGAAAATGGGAAATTAAAACGGTAGCAACGTTGAAACATGCTGAAGGGGAAGGAAGCGGCTAATGGATTATATCAGAAATCATCTGCACATCTACGTGGCCTTATTTAAGTGTGACTGATGAATTGAATGTTGTGCTTTTTTCACGTATGTGTTGTTGTTGTTGTTGTTAACTCTTTGGGTTTTGTGTTCTGTCTTTTATGCGCCACTCGTTCACTTGTTGGTTGCAGTGTTGTGTGACATCAGTCAGAAGCGTGCAAGCCAATGGCCAATCAGCAAACATATGTGGTTAATTTTTGTGTTTTACAACAGCTTCAAACCAATCAGAATCGGTTAGGGTCAGAACTAGCTGTTTAATAATGATGATAAATGATTGTATTATCATTAAAAGACTAGTTAACTAGATTGTTGACTACTGTATGCAGTCTGACTTTGTGTGATACTGTATGACTGTAGTTAATCTTACTTTAGTTCATGTGATTTAGACCTTTTATGTTAAGTGCTATTCATTTCACAGTGTATTCATCTGTTTAAATGCAAACAATGTGAGCACACTTTGCTTAATAATCAGAAAAGAGAGATAATCGATGATTTCTAAGAGGTTCAGATGATGGTTCAGTACATCATCACACTGCTCAGTTTGTCTAGCTACCCACAATCCACCCAGTCTGTCTCTTCTTTGACTTTTGTTTTATAGGTAGTAGCAAACCCATAAGCTCAGGTGAGACGAATGCTGTGATGGTGGCATCCAGTGAATCAGAAAGTAGCGAGAAAGAGACACTGACGGCGGATGAGTTACGCAGAAGACGACAGGCGTACTTTGACAGGTGTTTTATTGTACTTTACATGCTGTTTGTACCACAAATGTAATACTAACATACAGGATATATTTGCACGATTGTACAAAAACCCAAATTCAAATTTAGTGGTGGACAAGCACCTTAAAGAAGCTTCTGAGGCCAAGGGTGTACATCTATTGATATTTCTGTTGAATAAATAATGATCATGATTGATAATGAAAATGTCTCAGAAAGCTAACACTTGCCATAAGATGTGCTTGTCTTAACTGCATGTATAGCAGAGATCATTCCTTCAGATTTGAGTGTGACTTCAGCAGTTTTCATCATTATTATTAATTCTAATATTATTGTATTATCTTCACACAGACAGTCGCAACAACAAACTCAATCCAGCACTCATGACAGTAAGCCTGCGGGTAAGACTTTATTCTGTTGTTCAGACACCATAACAATCAATCAATCAAAATCAACATCTTAGCAGATTTATCATTCACACTTCAGAATCTCACATAAACTCAATATTGTTTTATAAGTAAGAAATAAGGTACATGAATAAGGCTGTGCTGTATCGTGTAATACTCTAAGTCGTGACTGAAGGGTGTTGTTGTGAGTCAATGCAATGCTTTTATAAATCCTCACAAATATTAAAGAAAAATGATGTAGTCTATGCAATTTTCATGAAGTAAAATCACTGAAGTATCATTTTATAGATTCACTTGTATACAGTATGTGATGCAAGAGCATAATAAGAAACTTACTTTAGTTTTTAGGGCATAAATATTTGATACTTTTCTTTTATTTTGACTTTTTAAATGGCAAACTATGAAATAACACAGATGCACGCATGAGTACACAGTATCTACTTATATTTATGCCATCATTCTTATTGGAGTTGATTTTTTACAAATCACATTTTATATTTAAAAAGCTGTTAATGATTAAAGGCGGGGTATGTGACTTTATCCATGAAACTCTTGCTCTTTGAAAATCGTTTCACATCCTGATAGCAATCAACAAGTGAACTAAATTATTTACATAAATCTTCTTTGAAAGGTGCAGGAGTGTTAAATGTTGTCCATTCATTGCATTCAGTCCAAGTGTAATGATATGATGTGTATATGTATATCTTCACACACACACTCTGCTGCTCGTGCACACAATCTCTCGTCATCAGCAGTGTTTTCAAGAAAAGTATTATGCTCTTTGTAGGTTAGTTTCATGTATAAAAACATATGTAAATGTGTTGTTTTGTTGTTAGGGGAGGACAGTGGGACCAAAGCCAGCCCGAGCCAGTGAGAGCCAGAGATGTTTCTGGGTTTATGGGAATCAGCAGGACCCCAGGATGATGTCTACTATCTTAATATAAGGACATTAGTGTAGCTTTCCTTTACCTCTATGATTTAAATGAGGTCAAAGTGTTTACCCTGGTACATTCCTCTTCTTCAGACACATATGATGTTATGGCCTTCAGTCTGTTTTTCTCCCTGAAGTTCACCATGAGAACGCAGTAGATGGACGGAGATTAAAGCGGAGACTTATGAAGCTGACGTTGCTCTTGCGAGAGGAGCAGCATTTTGGGACCTTTGCAGTTTTCTGGGTGCACTGGACTCTCCAGCTTTCCTCTGAGGATTGTAGTGAATTGCTCATCTGTTGGTCTCGTGGCTTAACTGTGATCTGATGTTATTTAGAGAGAGGAACGATGTGTGTTTCATTCTGTACAGATGCATAAAGATGAACGCTGGCCACATTTTTAAGAAATAAAGAAATCCTTTTGCCCCCTTTAGAGAGAAGAGAGGGCAGAATCTCTACTGGCCTTATTGACTGTCTGTGTTTAAAACAATAACACAAAAAAGTGAGTTATTCTCCCACATATGTACTGCGTGTGTGTGTGTGTGTGTGTGTGTGTGTGTGTGTGTGTGTGTGTGTGTATCATGTCGTCATCATCATAATCATCACAAGTGTCCAGTGCAGATTCAGAGATTCAATTGTTTATCTTTTCATTGTTGATTTTGTCACACATTTGTCTTTGTTTGACACAGTATTGTGATTTTTATTGATGATTTCTGATGTTTGGTGATGGAACAGTGCTGAAGTTTTAATATATTTTCTCTCTTAACATTTAGAATTTTTTTTTTTAGTAATCATGCACCAATTATACAACCGTTTGTGGTATTTTTTTGATTCTTAAATAAAAACTTTTGCTTTTTCCCTTGAAGGGTTTTTCTTTTTCTCCTAAAATTCATTCGTACACCTGTCTGTTGCGATTGATGCCAGAGTTATGAAAACATCTCGAAAGTTCTAAAGAGACTAAAGATAATCTGTCAACAAATGATTGTATAAATGTGTCATATTAGTTGTGATGTTTGTGTGTTAACACAGAGGTCAGATTGTGAGTTTGTTTTTTTGTCTGTAGCCTAGTTCAGTGCAGTGGTGCCTGGAGAAGTGGGTATACTTAATTCATGCCCCCGTTTTTTAAAGTAGAAGTGAGTATACCCCATGCCATCTTTTAAAGAAGTGGGTATACTCCTTATACCAGCGTATACCCTTCACTACACCACTGGTTCAGTGGTACAGAATTGCGTTAGCATTGCAGATCCTTAAGAGTTAGCTACCTATTCATTGTATCCTTGACGACCCGGCGATTCTTTCTTCAGTTGCATATCCCGATATAGTAAACTACCTGGTTTCCATGCCGAGCCCATATGTCAATGTCAGCTTTATTTATATAGCAAATTTTAAATAGCCAGTGTCTTACCAAAGTGCTTTACAGTAAAATAAGCACACAGTAAAACAATAAAAGCAATAATTGTTTTTACCATTTACTATTAAAAATATTATTATCATTACAATAGAAAATTTGTTATGAGCAATTAAGCACACTGACATTAAGGCATCGCAGCGCAAATTTTAGTTGTGTTTATTTTGAGCATACACTAAAAATATACTTTAAAAAAGTACATATTAAATACTCTTTAAATAAAGCACAACAAGTAGAAGCATACTTGTTTTATACTTTATGTACTTCAATCATATTTCTAATACAATACTACTCTTTTCTTGAGCTTTGCCAACCACAAGCGCCTCCTCTGATAATTTCTCGCATTCCTTTCCCTGGTTTTTAATAACTTTTGGAAGTCGATAATATTCCAAATGTTTTTCTCAAACTGTACCTCAAACACGGCAATAGTTTACCATTTTCCCTTACGACGTTCGGGATATACTTCAGTTCAGTGCCTGTGCTCTTTAAAGTGTCTTTAATTGCCCCTCAGTGGCCACATTCTTTTCATCTGTTTAATATGCACAATATTATCAATTCTGTACTGCATCCTTGTAACTTTTCAGAAATGTTCGCCGCTTTGATCACGTGCTATTTTATTCTGGCGCTGCAGACGCAACTGCGCAGTCGCAGACGTCATCAGCATTTGAGCGCGGGCTCGGGCTCCTTGCTGCTGTATTTTGCTACCTGAAGAATAAAACTTTGTCAGAAACGCTCGCAACATTTCCTAACCCCGGTGTACGGTAATGTACAGTTAACTTACACTGCGTATAAAATGTGTGGGTTAAAATGTTTATATTAGTAGATTTCTAGATTAATCTTGGAACAACGCCAGAGTTCACGGTGCCGCGGAATCACAAGCTCACATATGAGGTAAAATTTAGTGCAAAAATGCGTTCCTCTAAGTTTATATAAATATATTTTTAAAGTTTGTAAAATATGCAATTAAAATAAAAAGTTACACATAGTGTTTAACAGCATATTGCTTTTGCGCCATTGAACATTAAAATCAATCATGTGACTGACTGGTGCTTATGTCATTTTCAGTTGTGAAAATTCACAAGACATTGTCAAGCATTTATTTGGCTTATTTTTAATATATTTAAGATATTCCTAATGTAATATACTATTTTATATTGCCAACTGTGAAATAATGAAAACCAATTGAAGTACTTCATTTAAGTACTATATTTTATAGTATTTTTTATTATTAATTTATATTATTACTAATAATATTACTAATTAATTTCCCACAAAAATGTTTTACACCTATAACAGATACATACCTGTAAAAGGTCCTGTGAAGATCTTTATTCTTTAACCATACTGCAAGTGCTCCTATTCAAGCAACTATTCAGTTCATGACTATAATCACAATAGACATAAGGGGGACAAATTGTCACCCACCCCAATATTTTATGTTGTTAATGTTGAATGCTTTGGCCCCTCAATGTTTGATACAATTTCAATTCTTTATGTCTTGTTTAGAAATGATGTGGCAGACTGAACCATTCCTATATTTTAAAACATTTAATTATTGTTTTGTTTCTATTTTGCACATTGATACCTCCTTGTCTGCCTTAATTGCCCATCAGGCTAATCTTGTCAAGAAAGACATACATTTTTTTCTTGAAAATAAACGTTTTTCTGCTAAATACACAATTTTATTCAGTAAAGGTTTATTTTAGAATATCCAGCCATTATATGAAGCCGTTACAGGCACGCAATGAATCTTGGGATAGCCACGGCTTTGAAGGATTCAAAATCCTTAACAGCGCAGAGAAATAAGGATGCATTTTGAGGCTTCATTTTAAGCATCCTTCGAATTGGGACAGCCTTACGCTGCTGTGACGCAATCTGTTTTAGAATACCTCCTTAGAATACGACAGCAAAGTCCTTCATCATTACGCCAGAATGAAAGTATATTTCCTAGCCATATCTGCCTAGAAAATTGCAACTTTTAATTTTCCGTCTGTCTTAGTACACGATGCAGAAGAGTCAAGTTTTAAATAGGAAAAATATCAAAACTCTTTGATTATTTTTAAGCGCAATGCTAATGGTCTAATCAGATTCAGTGAATTATGCTAAGCTATGCTAAAAGTGCTAGTGCCAGACCCGGAAATCAGCTGAATGGTTTCCAAAACTCTAAAAATTAAATGTTTAACTCTAGGGAAGCTGGAAAATGAGTATATTTAAAAAAAAGTGGAGTGTCCCTTTAACTGATGCTAAAGTTAGTTTCACAAATCACATATTTTTTCGATATAATCTTAACACTGTAGTAAATTTACTTTAACTGGATGTTTTTCTTGAGTTTATATCATGTTAGGTACAAATATTAAAAGAAATAGTTTATTATAAATTGTGTTATATATCGAGTTGGTCAACACATGTGCTGTCTTTAACTAGACACAAGATGTGATATTTTAACACATTCGTTTTAAGAGTGTATTATAATAGCAAAAGTGCAGCTGATTTAATTTGGTTATCTGTGCCTTAAAGGAATAGTCTACCCTTTTGCCATATTAAACTATGTTATTACCTCAACTTAGACAAATTAATACATATCTATCTTTTTTCAATGCGTGCACTGTCAGCGCGTCGTGTACCAAACAGGGAAGCCACCAAACACTTCCGTGTTTTCCCTATTTAAAGACTGTTACATGAGGAGTTATACTAGTAAGTATGGTGCCACAAAATAAAACTTTTTTTTGGTACCATATAATGAATAGGGCTAGGCTAAATGCTAACACATTCACAACGCGCTGTACAATGCACGCATTGAAAAAAGATAGGTATGTATTAATTTGTCTAGGTTGGGGTAATAACATAGTTTAATATGGCAAAAGGGTAGACTATTCCTTTAAGGCAAGTACAATAAAAATAGCAACTTGTATGTCTTTGATCTGTATATGTGTATGTAGGTAGGAGTTACCATGTAACTCTTACGTTTGCGGGCTGTAAATGATAGGGGTGTTTGTTACCCCCTTCTGTATTTACCAGGTAACTCTTACGTTTGCGGACTGGTTACTTAAAGGTTACTCTGGGAGGAGAAAGTCATTATTTCAAAACCACCATAAAAAAGCCAGACTACGTTAGGTCTGATGAAACAAAAATGGAACTGTTCGGCCATAATAATAAACAATATATTTGTTGGAAAAAGATTGAAGCTTTGAAGCCTCAGAACACCAACCCAACTGTGAAGTATGGGGGTGTTAGTATAATGTTGTTGGGCTGCTTTGCTGCAAAAGGGACTGGTGCACTTCACAAAATAGATGGCATCATGAGAAAAGAAAATTATGTCGACATATTGAAACAACATCTGAAGACATCAGCCAGGAAGTTAAAGCTTGGGTGCAAATGGGTCTTCCAAATGGACAATGACCCCAAGCATACCTCCAAATCAGTTACAAAGTGGCTTAAGCACAACAGAGTGAAGGTATTGAAGTGGCCATCACAAAGCCCTGATCTCAATCCCATTGGAAATTTGTGGGCGGCACTGACAAGGCCAGTGCGAGCAAGAAGGCCTACAAACCTGACCCAGTTACATCAGTTCTGTCAAGAGAAGTGGGCCAAAATTGCTTGTCGAAAGATACCCAAAACCTCTGGCCCAAGTGAAACCAAATACTGAGGAAATGTATGTATACTTCTGACTTTGATGAAAGTGATAAGAAAAATACATTAAAATTCTCCCTCGCTGGATTCTGACATTTTTAACAAATGCAAGAAATATGTTCATATTTATTAACCTAACAGAAAAAGTTTACTCTAATTTAATTTATGACAGTAAATAAATAAAAGTTTTTGTGTGTTTTTTTCTGAAGTGTATGTATATTTGATATGAAAGTTAGTCAGCACATTTATTTGGTGGTTTTCACATGAAGGCAGGGGTCTCAGATTGTTAGAAATGTAAGTGGCAAATGCCAAGGAAAAGAGTGAAAGCTGAGCTCTATAAAATGTCTTTTAATGTCTGTTTATGCACACATTTTGATTTCTGTGAGCTGTGCCCCCTTAAAAAGAATTGGTGCATGACTCCCCTGCTGTCCAGTAATGTCTTTCAGCTGAGATATTTACTCTAGAAATGATTTGATTGTTAATAAATAATCTGTGATGCACATGAACTTTGTTTCTCCAAACACAGACAGAACACAACAACCAGAGAGAGAAGAGAGAGAAAAGTTTCTTCTCTGCGTTAAGTTGGTGAGTAAATAACGTAAACCCTAACTTTTAGTGTGTATACTGTATAGTTAAAGTTTTATCTATTGGTTTTGAGGTACATATATATTCAGATACAGACAGTATTTTCTTTCGGTAGGTCCAGTCAGTGGCAGTGCATATAAGGTACAGTAATAATTATGGCTAAAATGTTTACCAGAGACTGTCTGTATTGTTTTATTTTGTTGTTGTTTTGGCAGGTATTTTTCACACACACAGGGGATCAGTGATGGATCTCCGGGTCCTGTTCGCTCTCATTTGTTTGTCTGGTTTTTTCTGTGGCACAAAAACCGAAGAAACCAGATCTTCTGATGTCACGGACCTGGCCTTCAGAAACACTGACTTCGCCATCAACCTTTATCGCAAGATATCGCGTTATCACGACAATAACATTGTCATCTCACCGCTTAGCATCTCCACGTCTTTCGCAACGCTCTTACTGGCGGCCCGCGACGTGACACGCAGTCAGATCGTGCGTGGGCTGAATCTCGAGCCTCTGGATGAAGATGTTAGAGTTATTCCTGAATTATTCCGGGAGCTCCTGAGGAACATCAGCATCCTGCAACAGAGCACAGCGCTGTTTGTGCACCAGCAGTTTCAGCTCGAGGCGCTCTTCAGCGACCACATGAAGAAATACTTCGGCGGGGACGTCATCACCGTCGATTTCGGCAAGACTGACCGCAGCAGGGACATCATCAATGATTACGTCAGCACAAAAACCGGCAATAAGGTGCGTGAGATGGTGAAGAGTATCGCGCCGCTGACCCAGATGATGCTGATCAACACCATCTATTATAAGGGTAAGAACTTTCACAAATGATTGCTTTAAGATATTTGACATTTTATCTTATGAAATGTATAGAAGTGTAGCCTATACGCCTCATGCCAGAAATGTGCAATTGAAAGCAATAATTTGTAAGTAACACTTTTGTTCCTGAAGGTGACTGGCAGCGTCCTTTCAATCCGAACAGCACTGAAATGGGTCGCTTTTATATCGACAAGTACAATGTCGTCGAAGTTCCGATGATGTTTGCGGAGGATAAATTCTTTACGACCGAAGACGCTGAGGTAGGAGTGCGCGTTCTTCGGCTGCCGTATCGTGGTGATGCGGCGCTACTGATCGTCCTGCCCGACTCGTCTGCAGATTATACCGTAATAGACGATGAAATCAACGCTGAAAGAGTTTTCAGATGGATCAAAAACATGAAGCGAGTGTGAGTGCTAGATACACATTTAGATTTACCTTTGTGTTGGTTTAACTTGTTTTTTACTCTACACTACCTCTCTTTCTCTCTTATACACGTACTCAGAAAGATGGAGGTTCATCTGCCCAAGTTTCAGATGGAGCAAAGGTACGCAATGCATGAACTTCTACCTCATCTGGGCATCAATAGTGTTTTTATGGACTCTGCAAATCTCACAGGCTTGAGTAAAGATGTGGGCGTAAAAGTCTCACAGGTAACTGCAGACACTCAGACACTGTTTGTTAGGGTGTTTGTGCTTCTTACAGTGAGTCTGTATGTCTGATGTGTGCAGGTGATGCATACTGCCGTGATAGCGGTGGATGAAACCGGCACGACTGCAGCTTCTGCAACATCTGTGGGAATCACGGCTTATTCTTTACCAGCCACATTCAGAGTCAACCGACCGTTCTTCTTCTTCCTGTACCATGAATCCACTCGCAGCCTGTTGTTCACGGGAAGAGTGATTGACCCCACAAAAAACTGAGCGTCTCTGTCTCTAACCTATACACTAAACACGCTCAAAATAAACAGTGAGCATCGGCTGGCGTGAGGAGAAATCCCATTAAAAACAGAAATTTGTTCTGATCAGACAATAAAAGTAAAACACACACAATTTACCTTCTAAGAATCAAAGATAAAATAAAGTGAGGTTATTGTCCTTGTGCAGTTTTTTTATTTGACAGAAACTAACCCTAAAACAATCAACTACTGCAGCAAAGACATTGAAAAATGATCATTACAGCAAATGTGCAGCAGATGATCAATCTCTCTAACTTCACAAGAGTCTTGAGACAAATCTGCTCCAGTAAGTAATAATCTCAGAAGAATGATCTTGTATCCGCTCATCTGATTTTTGAATATTTTTTTCTAGAGTACTCTGCTATAGGTCAGGGTCTTTGTCTGAAGAATCATCTTCTTCATCTCAGTTGGTCTAACTAAACGAAACATTACAGACATCAGCTCATAAAGCAAAAAAGTCTCTTACTTGTTAAATACAGAATTATTATGGGGGATGCAGGACATTAATCGAGTAATACATTAATAGTTCATGAATGCATGTGATCATACAGACTGTGTGTGTACCGCTTCAGACTGATTTGTGTACATCTTATGGGGACACTTAAAGCATCTCTTATATTAATTTGGATGAGCTTACGATGAATATCTGCCCAGCTGGATCACAAACTCAAACATTTCTATATCAATTCAACAGAATGTGTGAATGATGAGTGATAAATGCACAACTTTTATTAGCTCCTTTTAAAACTTGATAAAAAAATCTAAAAGTCATTATTTTTATGTGTATTAAGTAGGCAGTCAGTCAACATTAGTCAACTGCTTTACAACTCATGAACCCTAAATCCCAAACCCCACTTATAATAAATGACATTATAAAGACACAAAAAAAAATCTTAAACACGGGAGTGAAACAACAGCTCAAAGTAAACTCGCCATCTGTCTCTAAACCGAGAATACAAATAGGCAGAATACCTGGCAATACGAACAAACCCGGAAAGTCCTAACTTAACCCTGTACAGACTCAGTGATCATAATTTCACTATAGAGATAGACACATTTCTTATGTTCTTATTCTTTTATTTCTATAACTTTTTATTTTACTTTTAATTTTGCACCATATACTTTGTTTTATTTTTACTTTTATTGCACTATTGGACACAACCCAGCTGCTTTGCCAATACAAATCTATAGTTATTGTCATAAAGCAAACTTCAATTGAAATTGACATACAAACAAACAAACCTGCTTACACGACAGATTGTGTTCACACTGCAGCGTAGAAACAGAACTGCACTTTTTAACGTCATGCCCAAATTCGAAAAACATTTTTCACAAAGACTTTAATCAGATTCATTAAAATGACAAACTTAAACCTGGCTGTGATATTAAGTCGTGTCATGAGAAAAGGAACAGAACCCTAAAATAACCAAAACAATGAATAAAATTGCAGAAAAATCACAGGATTTTGTATTTTATTATCTTATTAAAATTGTATACCTTTATGTTTCATGTGTATTTATTTGTAAATGATATTTTTTTTTATTATAGATTAATAATTCTATAGATATAATTATAATTCTATGTTTTTTACCATGCCAAAAAGCTAGTTAAATCGGCATCAGATAGATGAAGAAAGCACCCAGCACCTTTAATTCCACATCAATATTTGTTATTATTGTGTTACTGTATTTATGTATATGCTTTTGCAATCTTGTAAGTACACATAATAATACAAGTACCTGATAATAATGCAAGTACCTGAGAGGAGAGAGAGAGAGAGAGAGAGAGAGATCTCGACACTGTAAGTCTTCGCGCTGACAGTCTTTATAGAGTACTCATATATGTAAAATGTGGTCTCTACATTCTCAAACAATTGATTTTAGAGATATTTTATATAATTTGTGGGCGCTCGGGACCCGCTATCAATATTCTGGAACTTCCGGAAGAGATGGGAATCACATTACATAATAAAGCACCTTTTGGAATGCATTTGCAAAAACAGTTGCGGGTATTTGAATGTGAAGCTTAAATACATTATTTTAAACTTAATGGTGTTTTGAACAATTAAACGTTGTTTAAAAAAAAACATATATTATCGTTGTGCGCCCCCTGCAGGTGTCTGATTGGTGGTCGGCGCTCTATGACGTCACTGACATCATGGCTGCGCCCTTGTGTGTTGCATGTGCGTGAAGAGAAACACAGAGTCGGTAAGATTTATTGTTTACACTATTTTATTTAAAGTAAATAACATGTCATCTGAATTGTGATTATTTTGACGTCTTCGGATAAATCACTAGAATAATGTGTATGTTGTTAATATGATGTTTGACCATCGAGGTGATTATTTATCACTGCGCTGTGATACACGACGAAAACTACTCAAATGTCTTTGTTGGTAATACCGTGATATTATTTAAATATTGTGTACCATAGAGTAAATAATATAATATATAAATATGTTCAACTGTATTGTGTATATAAAAGTAATATGGTATTACCATATTAACGTAGTTATGTTTCTCTCTCTCTCTCTCTCTCTCTCACACACACACACACACACACACACACACACACACACACACACACACACACACACACACACACACACACACACACACACACACACACACACACACACACACACAGATGAAAATGAAGGTGAAAAAGGTGAAGAAGAGGTTTGTCTCATCTAAAAGAGGGATCCTGGTGAAGGGTGAATGGAAAGCGGTGAATGTGGATCCCAGTGTGTTCTCTAATGAGGGTTTGGAGGGTTTGGTGTGTTTTGAGGAACTGACTGATTATTCCCTCGTGGAACCTGAAAAGACGACTAATGCAGAAGAGATTGTCAAGAAAACTAAAAAAGACAGAAAAAGAAAACACAGTGAAAGCGCTGAGGCTGAAGAGCAGCTGGAGTCTGATGCTGAAGACAAACATGAAAGAAAGAAGAAGAAGAAGAGAAATATGAGACTTCACAAAGATGAAGCATCTCAGAATGTGGATGAAGAACATGAAGATGATGAGATCTCGCAGGAGGATTGCCCTAAAGATCAGACTCCAGAAACACCGTCTAAAGTGTCCAAGAAGAAAGATAAAAGAAAGCGCAAGAAGAAAAAGAAGAAACTGGTTTCAGAGGAGATAAAGTCTGAGGTGAAAAGGTCTGAAGAAGTTGTTGCTCAGTCTAAGACAAAGACTAAAAACTGGACTAACGCAGCTCTTGCAGACACCGAGGGGCAGGACGCAGATGTGTCTGCGTGGCAAGACCTGTTTGTACCTGCGCCTGTTTTAAAAGCTCTGAGGAAACTCGGGTTTTCCGCACCGACTCCGATTCAAGCGCTCGCAATTCCGCCGGCCATCCGAGACCGTTTAGATATTTTGGGAGCTGCAGAGACAGGTGAGAAAACCTTATTTGCAAAATGACAAGCGAGGCTTTTGTTGACTGTTGATTTCATCTCGTATGCTGGGAGATGTAATCTGTAAATGCAGACGGTTTACATTTTCTAAATGTAATTCAGTGTTTGTTTGTTTTTTCACCTTCAGGCAGCGGAAAGACTTTGTGTTTCGGGATTCCCATGATTCACACAATTCTAGAACGGAGGAAATTATCAAACCTCGAGCCGTCGGATGAATGTGGCAAAGTGAATGCAGAGACGTGTGAAGATAGCATAGACCTGCAGACAGACTGTGGTGATCAGCAAGGCCCTGATGATGATGATGATGAAGCTGCTGACATCACATCACATAATGCTGATGAAACTCCAGTGAGTGACAGTCGAGCTACAGATGATGAAGCTGTGACAGCAGACGTTACGACAGCACATCGTGAGCGCCCACTGCTCGGCTTGATTCTCACTCCTACCAGAGAGCTGGCGGTTCAGGTCAAACATCATATCGATGCTGTGGCCCAATTCACAGGTCAGTATGAACTCATACAGTATGCTGTTGAGGCTTTCTAGTAAGTGTGCTACTGGTTAATGAAAACACATCATTCATTGTGCTATATTAATACCTAGCTTTTACATTTTATTACTTGTATTCACAGTTTTTGTCCAACAGAATTAGACAAAAATGAAACAAAACTCAATCTTCTTCATTTAGTTATTATGAAACCTAATCAAATGAAACAGTTTTATTAGGGCTGTGCAAAAAAAATCACCTGTGATTCTCATGTGTGTGTTTCATCAGTAAAGCCGCTTCTGTGATTAGAAGTAAATCGTCTTTCAGATTACATGGAGTCGTAGTTCACAGAGAAGTTAGGCAAAATCACATAGATTATTGGAGTCGATTTTCCTCGATTATGAACACCCTTTTGTCTAATTTCTCAGTGAACTACGGCTCTGTATAGTAAATGCCTCTCCACCTGAAAGCAGCTGATGGAAATTTAATACTAATCAACGAACCGGCTTTACTGATGAAACACGCTTCGCAGAATCGCAGGCAATTTTTTTGCACAGCCCTAGTTTTTATTTAAGTAATGTAAAGAAAACTGTAGTATAAAGTAATGCAACACTTCATCATAGGTTACTAGCAGACCCGCCAAACAATTATATCTGATATAGAGCTTGAGCTCAATTAAAAAAATAAATCAGTGTCAACGTTTGCAAAACATTAAAGCAGAATCATGCAGAATTTGTGAGTCATTTTAAGTATTTACAAACTAGATCTTAACACACAAGATGTTCCAAGACACCTGACGGCTCGAATGATCTCAAACAAGAGTTGTGTGACGATATCTTTGCTTTTTTTGTTTCCTAATTTTTGTAAGTGGCTCTGAATAAAAGCGTCTGCTCAATGTTCTCAGAAACACTCTTAATGTTGTGTAATAATGTGTTGGCTGGACACAGTGCCGATGACGTCTCTGCTGCTGAACTTTACTGTTATTGCTAAGATGAACTATAAGACAATTCATTATATATCAGTGGTAATGAACATATATTGTTGTTTTGACTCATCTCTATTGAATGGGTGCAGTGTAGGTTTGATTGTAATTGTAAATGCTTTAGCTTTGATGGCATTTTCTCACAACAGGTATTCAAACGGCGATTGTCGTCGGCGGGATGGCGCCACAGAAACAGCAGCGGATGCTGATGCGCAGGCCAGAGATCGTCATAGCGACTCCGGGACGATTGTGGGAGATGATTAAAGAGAGACACCCCCACCTTCAGAACCTCCGACAGCTACGGTAACGCACAGAACGTCATCTCGGTTACGCTACGCCTCTCGCGTCCGTATGGAGACTGATCTGTTGTCGATGTTTTCAGGTGTCTGGTTATCGATGAAGCCGACCGCATGGTAGAGAAAGGTCACTTTTCTGAGCTTGAAAATCTGCTGGAATTGCTTAACACGGCCCAGTTCAACCCCCAAAGACAGACGTTCGTGTTCTCGGCCACGCTGACCATGGTGCACAGCCTGCCGCTCCGCCTGCAGCAGAAAAAGGGCAAGAAGATGGAGCGCAGCAAACTGCAGCTCCTGATGGAGAAAGTCGGCATCAAAGACAAACCCAAAGTCATCGACCTGACGCGCAAAGAAGCCACCGTAGAGACCCTGACCGAGACCAGAATCAACTGCACGAAGGAAGAGAAAGACTATTACCTTTATTATTTCCTGCTGCAGTACCCCGGACGCACCATGGTGTTTGCCAACAGCATCGACTGCATCAAGAGGCTGAACGCGCTGCTGCTGATTCTGGACTGCGGTCCTATCATGGCTCTGCACGCCAACATGCACCAGAAGCAGCGACTGAAGAATCTCGAGAGGTTTGCGGAGAAGCAGAGGTTAGCATGCGTTTCTTTTCTCTCACGCTCGTGGTGATGACACGTCCGCACGATCTCAAGCGTTGACTAACTTCTGCATTTCTGTTGCAGCTGCGTTCTACTCACCACAGATGTCGCTGCGCGAGGCCTCGATATTCCAAACGTTCAACACGTTATTCACTATCAAGTACGAAACAGAAATCCGTCATATCTGTCGGTTCTGGGTCGGATTCGATTTAACAGGCTCCGTCTCCTCTTTAGGTTCCTCGCACTTCCGAGACGTACGTCCACCGCAGCGGCCGAACCGCCCGCGCCACTAAAGAGGGTCTCAGTTTGCTTCTGATCGGCCCTGACGACATGATGAACTATAAGAAGATCTGCAGAACCCTGGAGAAAGATGAAGACCTCCCTTTGTTTCCTATCCAGACAACATGCATGGCAGCCATTAAAGTACGCTAACTTTCATTTCATTTCATTGCCGGTTAGGGTTTGGCACAGTTAAAAAGTAACACAAAAGTGTTTATTCATTTTATATTTGGCCACTATCTAGTAACTCTACGGTAATGCTAACAGGTTACTTTACAGCGCTGTACTCTCTGTATCTTGGCACACGTTTTGATTTGTACTTGTTTTCTGTGTGTGTCTGTGTGATTGGTTTGAAAGGAGCGAGTGAATTTGGCTTGGAAAATCGAGAAGATGGAATATTTCCACAGTCGGGAGAAGCAGCACAATTCTTGGGTCAGACAAGCAGCTGAAGCGATGGAGATCGACGTGGACGATGACTTGCTGTTGGGTAAGTGTGTCGTTGCTTAGAAAGGGTTAAAAGTAATAACACCTTCGATTATAAAACGGATAGATCCGATTCTTGATGCTGATTTGGTCAGGGACTGTGTTTGATAATCACTTTTTTCAAACAGGCGGGTAAAGCTGCGCTGTATTGTGATTGGACCGGCCTGTCATATGTTTGTGTTTCAGGAGGAAGTAAAGATGAAGATGAGCAGAGAGAGCAGCAGAAGTTAGTGAAGCTAATGAAGAGACAGATGAAGCACTTAGTCTCACAACCCGTGTTTAGAAGCAACATGAAGACAAAGTACCCAACACAGATGGGAAAACTTCAAGTGTCTCATATGCCCATTGCTACAGCGACTACAGCGTTAAACAGCGTCAACAATCACAGACAGAACCTCCAACCAAAGCGCAAACACAAGCGCTGACCAATGAATAAATCTACAATCCTACATTAAAAATTTCAATGTGATGATTTTGGACTGCAGGTAGCAAATGAAACATTTCTCTGGATGTAACACCCTTTAAAACCTTTATTTGAAGTCATGTCTTATGTTGCAGTCTTGACCAAAATATCTGCAATAATTGAGGAGCTCAGATGCAAAAGCCTCTAGATCAGTGGTTCTCAATGTCATTCCTGGAGACCCGCTGCTCTGCACATTTTGTATGTCTCCCTCCCTTATTTAACACACCTGATTTAAATCATCAGCTCATTAGAAGAGATCTCCATGAACTGAACTTAGTCTGTCCGATAAGAGAGACATACAAAATGTGCAGAGCAGAGAACCACTGATCTAGACGCCACCTCCATCAAAAATGAGGCACAGGCCGGGTCACAGGTTTTCTTTATCTCTTTCTAAGGCTATTGAAATATTTTCCAAATTATTCTGTTTTGGTTTTTAAACTCTTGAGTTTTTTTTTTAATCCACTTTTTACACAAATTAGGATTGGATCAGAATTTCTTATGGTCAGTACTGCAACATGTGCCATTGCAACAAGTATTAATGTGAATCTTAACAATTTGTTGTTAATATTAAAATGTATCTTTGCAAAACATTGAATCATTTAATTAAATGTATGCATTTGCCAGATTCAATGCAGCTTACAGTGCATTCAAGCTGTAGATTTTATAAGAATGTGTGTTTGCTGGGAATAAACCCATGACCTTTTCCACTGCTAATGTAATGCTCTACCAGATCAACTACAAGGAAACTTAAAAAAAGGTTTAATAAAATATTTGTTATCTGCAAAGTGCTTCATATTTTCATCTCAAATATAGTTTGTTTGTCTCTATAGACCATACAAAACCCAGATGTGTCTTGGTGTGCAAACGCTGACTCTGTCACAGAAAGGGTTTTCTCTTTGGATATTGGACTTTGAATTAAAAAGTTTTAAATCAACTGCATAATAGATATTCAGGCTATACAAATGTGCAGGGAAACCTCAGCTATGAAACTGTGACTCATTAAAATCTCATAATTTCTTAGAGGTTAAATAGAAATGCATGTACACTGTGGCTTCAACATTTAATCCAGTTGTTTATTAGAAATCTGTGGTTTTCCACTTGAGGCAATGACAGCCTCACTTTCTCTGAAAACATGCAGGTCACTGCTGAAGTCCGGTTCTGCTGCTGCTGGTCTTACTGGAGCTCTTCAGATGGATTTTACTGGAAGTTTTTTTTTTGCGCTGTCACTTGGTTTGTATCTGCGAGTCTCGTGGCTCTTTTCTCCAGGTCTGCTTTCTCCACGATAAATTCCTATTAAAGCGTGTAAAGAAAAACATCTGCTCGATTCTGTTTGTTCCCATGTATTTCATGATGTTTCACACGATAAACTTTACTTGACATCAGCTCTGCTGTACAATACCTTTATCATATCCATCATAGTGAAGATGTCCATGCCTTCTAGAGGTCCATAGTGATTTAGGTAACACTGCTCTCCAAGGTTTCTCACTGCCATTAAAATATTCCCCACCTCCTCCACCTGTTACCCGGCACAACAAGAGCCAGATTACATCCAATGTTTCATAAGAAAGTCGTACAAGTTAAAAACAACATGAAGGTGAGTACATCACGACTTCGACAGAGTTGTTCTGCTCTGACAGAAAGCAGCTGTTGTGAAAAAAGAGTATTCATGTAGTAAGAGATCTAATACAGACCTGATCTCTGGATTCACCCAAACTCATCTGAAGCCTGAACTGTTGCTGTTTCTTCTTCTCTTTTATTTGATCCAACTGTGTCTGCAGTTCTGTTAATTTCTGGTTAGTCATCTACATCAAGAATAAAAAACTATCCAGATTACAGTGTTCATCACAATCTGTAATATTTCTGCAGTAATGTGCATTAACAGCGTTATAGAGCTTACAAAAAGTTTCTGCTTTGAATCTTTCGTGCTGTTTGCAGACTGACAGCTCATTTGCTGCGTAAAAGAGCTGTGACGCAAAGACATCGAAAACTGCATTTGATGTTCACTTTAAGAATCACCAGAAATGACTGAATGTTTTTTTTGAGCTGTTAACAGACTTGATTTAATTGTTGAAATGTTGGAAAGTTAGAGATATAATTGATAAATTACTGCACTAACCACATGCATATGCTCAAGTAATGTTATGTTATGTTATGTGTATGGTTAAGCCAAGAAGAACATGAACCATATAGACCAACCCATATTATTAAATCTAAGGACATTTAATTTGCTGTATGATTTGTTGTGTAAATGTGTTTGTGTATATATTTCACCCACTAGTTTGTATGTGCCGTGATCCTGTTTGAGCGTGTCCAGCTTGTGCTGGCTTGTTTTTAGCTCATCTGTCAGACTGTTTAACTGCTGCAGAAGATCCTGGCGTGAGGTGGACAGCGTCTCGTAGCGCCTGATTATTGGCGTCACCAAATCAGCACCATAGCCGAGATAATCTGCAGGACAAGGATGTGATATATAATCCACCAAACAGAGCAACAACAATGAAAGTATAAAAAATGTTCAGTGTTACAAACAAATTCATATTCTTCTGTAAATAAACTTACTGTCTGGAAGTAACTGAAGAACCTTCAATAGAAACTCTTCAAAAATCTTATATTTTTTCACTCGCTCTTTTAAATAAAGTCGCCTGTTGAATAAATAATCCAGATTTGTATAGTTATCATGAGCAAACGGTTTCTAAGCAGTCATTATTATTCTTATCTTTAATGTTTTGAGCTCCTCACAGAGAGTTTTAAATCATTCAGCCAGAACAAACAAGAAATGTAGTAACACATGACTCTTAAAGTGTTTCACTGGCTTGTAATCATTTTTAGTGCTAAACATCACCTGTGTAGAGATATATTGTGCTGTGTTGATGTTATAGTCTTACTTTAGCAGCTCTCTGTGGCACTAAAAATGCTTCCCCCTATAGATTACCAGCTTTTAGTTGTCTTAATAAAGTTACCTTGCTTGTAATTCTTCGAGCTGTCTAGAAAGCCCAGCTTTCTCCTTTTCTTTAGATTCATTCTGTCGTTTCTCTAGCAGAAATCTTTTCAAGGCACGGCGACGTTTCACCTCATTTTCTTCAACAAATTTCTCAAATTTTGCTGCCCTTTGTTTTGCCTGAGCAAGAAACAACAGTGAATTTTAAATATTTGTTTTTTTTCTAAAGTAACTATCTGTTCAGAAACACAATGTCAAACTAAACTAATTTGAATAGAAACATCAAACAGCTGTTTGCTAATGTGTTAGTTCTTGTTTAGAGACATTTCTGTCTGCTACTTCAAACATAAACCCTATAACTCATAAAGAAGAAGAAGAAAACAAGCATCCATGTAACAGATAGCAAATAGTTCTCTTTTTTTGGTTGATTTTATTCTTCAGATGAACACATGTAATGGTCAGATATGTTTTGTACCTCCAGCTGTTTCTGCTGTAAATCTTCTCTTCTCTGCTGCAGAATCTGCATGCAACCTTTAAACTCCTGACGTTTGTGAAGAAGTTTCCTGTGAACTTCATCCACCTCCACCTGTTTCTTCAGTACAAGTGTTGTCTGGAGTGTGTTGACGCCCGTCTCCAGTATTTCACTAGAACACTTCAGCATTAATATATAATCATTTTTACATTGATTCATATCCACGTAATGTTTTTATTTAAGGTAAGCTCTCTCAACATCAGAGATATATTAACACATTACCTCTGTTATCACGGGGATGTGTTTAATGTGCTCATTCTTTATTTCTCTGTAAAAAAACACACACAGCACAGAAGCGTAATTACTGCCATTACAGTAACTTAGTTTACATTTACATGATACTGTCATTCGCTATGTAACGTTACCTGAGTTCCTCTAACTGCGTTACAAAGATGTTTTTTCTTCGGTTTTCTAAGTTCAGCTTTGGTTGAGGCTCTTCTATTCTCAGCACAGGAAAACTCAAGAGATCCATCTGCGATTTATCGGCTTATAACCGAGAGAAAACACCGAAACAGCCTTGGGGTTTTCCTTCAACTCTTTTATTTGTTGCTAGCTACACACGCGTCGTGACGTTTTGCTGTTGTCATAGCAACGACGCACGTTGGCATCCACAGTGCGGCGCTACAGCAATTACATTGCGTTAAGTCTTAATATTGTTAACTCTTAGGGTTAATTCATTTATTAAACAAACACACTGTGCTTTATCTTTGTGTGTGTGTGTGTGTGTGTTATGAACACATGAATTACGTATCCAAACTTTAATTTGTGTGAAATGTTGTTTATCAAATCTTCATCTTACATTTCCAAAATACTGAAAGCCTTGCGTTGATGTATATGTGATGTGACAGTTTAAACACTGATGAGAATAAACAGTGCAGTCTGCAGGGATCTTTGTGTGTGTGTGTGTGTGTGTGTGTGTGTGTGTGAATGAAGAGCGCTATGTCCATAAAAGGGTTCCGTGCGTTCAGCAGCTCAGCACTCAAGACTCTCAGACTACATTTCAAAAGAGACACTTAAGTTGTTACTGAATTAATCTTTGCATTAATAATGTGGTGTGGTGATGTAACTAATATATAAATGACAAACATGAAGTAGCCTCCAGCCGATGTCTCTCAGTATTTAGAAAAACAAAAAGCACGTGTATTGAGGAATGATCAGCTGTCAATCACACGGATCCGGACAGATCACTTTTTCATCTTTATCAGGAACTTTTGACAAAAGATCGCGGCAGTTTATTTTAGTCCACCATCATATCCGCCCAATGACGAGGGTTTTTCGATATTATCGTTAAAAGGTCCGAGCTGGTTTAGTGGGTTGTCAAATAAGGTAAAGTCCACAGCCCGAAGCTAAAATTAACCCACGGACGGACAGCTGAGCGCTCGTGCCAGTGTTCACTGAGTGTCTTTGTCTCTCCACGCGCTGGGTGACAATAACACAATGACGCGATTCAGTTATGCTCAATATTTCTCTTTATTTCGATCAAGGGACAGCGAACGAAACGCATCGCTGTCGAAAACATCAACAACTGAAGAATCAACAGCAGCAAACCGCGACGACGAAATAAAGTGAGTGAATTTGTCGTTCATTCCCTCTCTTTGTTCATCAGCACGTCGCGTCATCAAATAAAGCGATTCTTCATTCACACGCGCGCGCGTCACATTGATGACATGTATGATTTTAAGGGTCTGTATGAAATTTGTATTCGGCTTTATTTTTAAATAATGAACTCTAAGGGAAGCGAGTGATGATTTGTTGTGTTCAATTTTTTGTTTGTCCGTATGGGAGATGGGCAAGTTGTCACGATTTTAACTACAAAAAAGCAAGACACGACTTAAATATTTGAGTATATTTGAATTTAGAGAATTAAATCTGAAACTTGATTTCTAAATTAAGAAATACAACCAGCATTTTTGTAATTGAACCTTTAAAACCTTACTGAGAGACTTCTCCTAAATCCCAACGTGACCTCTCAGACTTTATGATGTGAAGGATGAGTTTGGGGAGGATTTTCTTTGTTCTTCGGAGTGATTTGTGCAGACAGAAGAGTTGATGTGAATGAATGTGAATCAGAGGACTGGACAGATTTGCATGAAGCGGCTCACCGAGGACAGACGGACTGTGTTCAGTCTCTGCTGAAGGGTAAGACACGATGTCATGTCATTCAGTATCTGTTAGATGATCACCAGCTGGACCTTTGAAGTGCAAATCTTTCTGAGGAATTCAAAGTTGCCAAACAGGTTGATTTACTCCGCTGTTTTAAACCATAAAGCGCATTACTCTGTTAGTCCTGCAACATTGTAAGAGGTTATTATTTATGTACAGCCCGACACACGTGTGTAGATAAGCGCACACTACACGAACAGACGGCTCTCCTGCTGGCCGTTCATGGTGGACACCTGGACTGTGTGAGGTCTCTTCTAGAATCAGGTGCAGATCCTGATATCTGCAATAAATACAAAGAGACACCTCTTTATAAAGGTACTTTCTCCATTTCACATAAACAGCACAAAACGCACCTGTAACAAATGTGTTAGAAACATGCATGTAATGAACATCCGTCGTATTTAAAGGCTTCTCGTGTCATCATGATTTTCAGCTTGTGAACAGGAGCGTGTCAGCGCTGTGAAGCTCCTCCTGGAGTTTGGAGCGGCTGTAAACCAGCGTTGTCATCGAGGCTGGACAGCCCTTCATGTGGCAGCGAGACGAGACAGCACCGAGCTATGTGAGACTCTCCTGAAGGCCGGAGCTTCTGTAGATGCCCGAAACGCTGATGACATTACACCCTTAATAGAGGCGGCCCGACACGGACGGACAGAAACTCTCACCTGTCTGATCAGAAATGGTACAGATCAATCATTGCTATAGTGCTTCTCACAGTGTTGGGTTCATGCAAAGCAACTTCACTGACCGTTATACCCAAACAGTGTTGAGATCATCACTTTACCACGTTAATATCACATTAGGTCTTTGAATATTTAATAAACAATTTGAAAATAATGCATCTGTTAAAATGCTTTAGTTATGTGGTGGTTATCTGGATGAGTAAAGTGTAAGGTTGAATGTAAATTGATATTTGTAAAGACCATAAATCACCACAGCCGTCCTCGCCCATCATTTACGCTCCGTGCCTCCACCCGATCTGTGTAGCAACCCAAAACATTCACCTGACTTAACACCTAACCGTCAGCTTAGTCTGAGAAGAAAGAAAGCCCTCTATCTTCTATGTTGTTCATCTAATTTTTACATCTATTCCCACATTTAAACAAAACCTTGTAGACCGAGCGTATCACTCATTGACAAAATGTTACATTCGCTTTAGATAAAAGCACGGCCTAATCGAATGAATCTAAAGGCAAACCCTAACTGTAGTTGTTTTTGTGTTTCGCAGGGGCTCGTGTGAACCTTCAGTCGTGTGATGGAGACACTGCTTTAAGTGAAGCCTGCAGACACGCTCATAGAGATATAGTGAAGCTTTTACTCAAACATCATGCAGATGCCAACACGACATCTAATGAAGGACTTCTGCCTCTACACGTGGCCGCCCAGCATGGACACAGCGAGTAAGACCATGACACACAAACACACAGTCTTCAGATCATTCAGGAGTCTTGAAATGCCATGTTTTTTAGAAACAGGTTATAATCATTTTTATGATTTTAAGACAATAACAGGATAATGCTAAACTAATGTTAATCTACTTTCTTTAAGAAGAGAGACTAAAGTGCCGAATCCACACAAAAAAGTTCAAAGTAAAACTTAAAAAACAAAATGAACCAAGCAGAATAAAAGAAAATAAATCTGTAGAGCACTTAATTTTTAAAAAACTGCTCAAAACAGCTGTGTACACAGAGAGGTGATGCATAAACAAGAATTGACAAAAGCAAGGGCTGTATATACACAGAAAACACTGACGCTATTGAAGAGTGAACAGGTGTGTGTGTGTGTGTGTTGGGGGGGGGGCATGTTAAAAATGTGGGCAGAATGCGATCGTTCCCTCATTAACCTTTTTTCTCATGTTTGGGATTTACATTTATGTACTAGAGATATTTGTATCTGCTGGAAAAATGTGATATAAAGACGAAAGCGGTTGTTGCTTTCTAACATACATTTTAAAAACAAGTGAGACAAAAGAAGTTTCAAATACAAAGCATGAAGTTAATACAGAATGATTTATTTACACTTGAATCTCTTTTACATCGGTCTCATGTCGTGTGACAGCTGCACCAAAGCATAACATCTGCGTGTGTGCCGCGTCCGACAGCTGGTCCAAAACTATAACTCTAGAAGTGTAAACCGTACAGTTTCTTTACCATTCGCTCAGTTTATTAGTGTGCGCTTGATGTTGAAATCATTCATGAAAACAAACATTCAGAAGGTGGTTATTATTTTCTTTCTAGAATTGTGTCCTTATTGCTGCCCATCACTAGTCGGGCAAAGATACGACAAAGTGGCATCTCACCCCTCCATCTGGCAGCGGAGCACGACCGACAGAACATCATAAGCTTGCTGATCGAGTCCGGTTGTGACGTCAATGCCAAACTCTCGGATGAGCGCTCGGCCACGTTTCCCGATCGACGCGCCACCGCTCTTTACTGCGCCATCGCTGCCAGAAACACGCAGGCCGCTGCCACGCTACTGAATGCCGGGGCCGATCCCGACGCGGACCCTCTCAGGCCGCTGCTGTTGGCGGTACGTCAGGGCTGTTTGAGGACCGTCGCTTCGCTAGTAGAACACGGAGCCGACGTTAACGCTCGGTCACCAGACGTGGACACTGATTTTCCAGGAGTGCTGCTGTATACTCATAACTTAAATGTTCTGCACTATCTGTTGGACAATGGCTGTGATGCTCAGGCCTGTTTTAAATGTGACAAACATCACTTAGAGGAAACACACGCATCACAGAACGTAAGCCAAAGAAATGTGATCTCCTCAAAACCAACTCTAAAGGTATTGCTTTCTTATTCAATATCGCTTATGATTATTATTTAATCTGATTGTAAATGTTGGGCGGCTTGGATGAGTACGGTTAAGTGTTTCAACTAGTTTTTGATTAGCACAGGCCTCACAGATCTTATCTTGACAATTTTAATTCTCCTTTTTTTTATTTCAGTTTTGCGAATGGATCTCTTCCTCATACTGGAGTCATGCAGTCAGTCCTGTCATTCATTTACTTTTGGAATATGTAGGAAATGTTCAGGTCTGTAGCAGAATCACGGACCTTTTGCAGAGGAATCCTGTGGAGTGGATGGCCATTAAAGAGAAAACACGTGAGTGCTCTGTGTATGAAATATTACATTAAGAAAACAGATGTAAAGTGCTTATTTAGGACTATTGATTTAGATTTCACACGATCTATTTGACATTTAAAGGTCACATATTTCAAAGCTTTCTAGAGTTTTATTTTAGGTTATGATGTCCTTAAGAATATATATTTGCAGTTTAAGTACCAAAAACAATCACTATATATTTCTACAGCTCCTCTTTCAGGAGCTCTGTGAAGAACAGTTCATTTTGACTTGTAATAAGTAATATTCATGAGCCTCTTTTCTGATTGGCCTGTTGTTGTATGAGTGAAATAACGTTACTCATGGAAGTACACTAAATGTTAGGTTAGTAAACCGAAACAGAGAGACACAGAGACTATGAGATTTTAACCTTACCATGTTTAACTCAATAAACAAACAGACACCAACGGGACCAGTGTCTGTAACTTAAGAAAACAAACAACGTCTGATTTCCAACAGATATTTTATCAAAACTTGTGGTTACCAAAGACTTTAACGTTACAAAACAACACCTAACATCCAGTTAGCAACATTTCAGTTTTCTCTGGCTCTATAATGTAACTTAAAAGTTAAGACTGCTGATAAATCGCATGCGATTGTCTCGCGTACCTCGTCAGTAAAGCCGGTTCATTTATTAGTAGTAAATCACCATCAGCTGCTTTCATTGCGATTTATCATGCAGTCCTACGTACAGGTTGTGGATTTGAGGTCGGACTGCAACATCTTTGAGTAGATTCCTGGAGAAACCAGCATTGAACTGCCAGACTGAAGCAGTTACTTGTGAAATGTTTAAAACAGACGGCTAAAGTTGAACTAATTGTTGTGGAATTTCTGAATAAATGAACATAAGCCATTGTTCTTGTATATTAAGGTTTTTCAGAAGCCTGTGTAATGATTTAGTCTCCTAACATCCGTCGATTAAACAGCATTTTCTCACATGATTAGGAGTTTGTTTGGCAAAAAGAGGTTTGTAAGTGGACGGTGTTTGGGGTGGAGACTGAAGGCGGTGACTGTGTATTCGTGACATAGCAACTTAACGGAAGTACAAATGAACCGTTTTAACTAACAGCTACTTCAAGCATGCGGTGTGCATTTGACTCTTAAATGAATGTTTTGAAACGTATATGGTACTTACATAGCCCCTAGACCTCAGTTATCATGAAAAAAGCCACAAAATTTCAGATTTGACAATACGTGATTTTTAAATTCCTATTACCTGTCCTTGATCATCAAATGGGGTTGCTGTTTTACTTTTTTATTAGGTAACTGCAGTAAGAATGATATCTTTTAGACTGATTTAAGGTTCAAGGATAATAAATAGTGATGTGGAGCATGATGACCGTGACTTGTTATTTGTCTTTCAGTGTCTCCCCGACCGCTGACGCACCTTTGTCGACTAAAGATCCGAGAGCAGATGGGAATTCAAAGGCTGTCGTCTGTAAACACACTGCCACTTCCCAACAAAATGCAACAATATCTGTGCTCCCGGACCATCGGCAGAACTTGCTCGACCCAACAGAGAGGTTCAAATCACACACTGTGACCAGATTTATGTTTTTATGGACACGCACAAAATTCTGCATTAGACCGAAAGAAAATAAGACTCGAAGAACGAAACCATAATGTAATGGTAAAAACATTTCAGTGCTGGATGTTGACAGACTTTTTGCCTATTGTGTATCGTTAGTACGACTGCTGTGTCTTTTGTTTTGTTGCTTATTTATTTTGTAACTTTTTTTAAAAATAAATTATTAAACCATTTTATGCTAATGTGACTTTGATTCTCTACATTAGAGATGTGGACACGCATGTGCTGCAGTTTTCATTGACCATTTCGAGTGTTGTCATGCATAAAGATGCTTTTATGAGCAGACATTCATTTCAATTCATTGTAATGAGCTAAATTTAGCACACCTGGGTTATGATCAGGCTTATTAGTTTAATAGAAAAAGATCTATAGAAGTAATAAATAAATCTCTAATCAACAACGTGACATTCACTTTCTACATGGTTACAATAAAGACATTATCCCGCGGTTTCACAGACAAGACATAATGCTAGTCCTAGACTAAAACATGAAAATAACTTACACTGAGAAATCTTAAAACATGCCAGTGCCATTGATTTGTCTCAAGATACACACCAGTAACAAATTTTTCTAAGGCGTGTTTATAAAAGATACTTAAACACCTTCATTTAACTGAGACCTAGTCCTGGCTTTAGCTAAGCCTTGTCTGTGAAACCAGGCTTATATGTATTTAAATGCAGCACACTTTGATACCATACAGCAATCAGAAAACGAGTTTTGTGTTCAAGGAAGGCAATGTGTGCTAACCCTAACTTGTTTAGTTTAACTTGAATCCTTACAAAACCTGCAAAAAATCATACAAACTAAAGCCATACAAAATCTCAAAATCATAGCATACAAACACGCGCTTATTCTTGCTACTTTTGTATTTTAAGTGCTTTGAGAGGAAATTTTAAACACTGCCCCTCGTGTGTAAAATGTGATCACCTAGCCTAGCATGTGACAGCGGTGCGTTATTGTGAATAAATGATAGTAAGTTAGTAGTCTCTTATCTGACAGGAAGCTAAATAAAGCCAAACACACTGAAAATGGAAGAGGAAACAGCTGGCTTAGTGGGAATCGGCTTGACGACCACGTGTGTGGTGTTGCTGTGAAGTCCATCGAGAAAGTTGTGAGATATTTCGATATTTGTCTCTGAAGTTTTGTTCCTGATGAACGGCGCGTCAGCGTGAGGCGCGAGAAAGCGTGCGTGATGCCCTCGGTACTCAAGCGCACAGCACGCGCACACCACAGTCCTCAGCGGCTCCACATCACTGGACAACAACAGGTCTGGTTTTAAGTCTTGATAAATCATTTTTATTCTCTCGCCGTTCTGTACCGGAGATCTGCTGTGTACAGTCCCATTGGTATTATTTTTAAGGAAATGCTCCCATTGTTCTCGGCTGCCCGAGGAGCAATGCGGTTCCTTCCAGAAAGACGCCGGCAGCTGCCTGTTGCGCATGGGCACGTGACCCGATCGCGGTTCATCCTCAGAGGTCGTATTCAAATCCAGGTTCAGATGTTTTTCCTCAAAACTCGAATCTCTTCTGTCAGTCAAGCTTCGCACATCCCTGGATCGAGTTTCCTCGTGTCCGCACGCAGCAGATTTCTCCTGGGATATTTTCAACGGCTCGCTCGTTCTGTGTGAATGACAGCGTGGTATTTTGGCGTATTTCTGTGAGAATCGCTTGAGTTGTTTCTGCAGGTATTTCCGGTGGTCCACGGAGCGTCTGCAGGGTGCCGATCTGTCGAGCGCTGCCTTGATGTCGCTTGATGCCAAATTGACGAAGTTCAGAAGCGTTTTGACCTCGCTGTCAGAGTTTGCCATCTCATCCATTCAAATGACACAAATCTAACTTCTGTGTTAAAAGCGTGTTGTTATCGACACTCCTGTAAGGGACTTCCATCCATATTTACCATAATGTCCACAAATGGCGCATTATCCTTGTTTTGCATCTCGTAAAGCACACTCTGTCTATATTTTCAAATAAATGACGTCCAGCTCGTGTGGCTCCTAGAGCAGCTGAAGCTGAATGAATTCAGACTCGCTGTAGACAGTTATGGTGCTCTCCTTGAACCAATCAGCGACCTTATTTTGCTCACAATGCACCCCAGTGAGCCGTCGAGATCCCCGGTGTTGCATTCTTTGCCATCCCAAATTGTTGTCATGGAAATTCTCTAGGGAAAATCGCAAACAGATGCAATATTTCTTCGTCTCACACCCCCACGCTCACAGAATTCTATTTAGGCAAAATTTTTAGGCAAATGTGGTTTAGGAACGAGAGTTCTGCCATGCCTCGTCGGTGCAGGAAGACATGCGGCTTAAATAAAGACTCGCTTTGGGTCACTTTTGAAAACTGATCTTAAGTTCTCTACCTTAGAGTGATGTCATGTCAGAAGAAGCGGGATTTTGGGGGAGGAGGGGCACTAAGGAGATGGGTGCATAACCATGGAAAGGGGGCTTGAGCGCTCAAGAATCTTGTCTTTCTGTTTGCCCCCTCAATCGAGCGACACAAAAGCTGAATTACTCATTCAAACCACTCGGGACAAAGGCGGAGGAGCTGGATAGCACTCTTGCATTTGTAGTCAAACATTTGGAGACTTAAATCGAGTCGTCATGAAAGAGAAAGAGTTAGACAAAGCCCATAGAATTGCCATCAGCAAACATTTTCCTGTGTCATATTAGTGGGGTCTCCATGGCTCCTTCTGGCTTGGGGACAATAGCACAAGTTTGCACACTCGAATACTGTCACCCTGCCAACGGCAACAAGGGCCAGAAACAGGACAATCCCCGCAAAAAGCATGAGCACCACGGGGAAGGTTGCAATAGAAAAGGAAAAAGGGGACTTGTGAAATGCTAATTGAGCTCCGCTCCTCATTGAGAGCAAGGCTACCTATCGTCCTGCTCAGCCTCCTCCCCCTGTCAGAGGAGTTTTAGATGGAAAGATCAGTTGTCTGGACTCTAAAGCGAAACAAACGGTCAAGCAACTCGCGCTCGCAGATGTGGAAAACAGATCTGGACGAGACAACCCTGTCACATATTAACATTTCCGTATGACTGGCACAAAAGTACATAGATACATCATATCATACAAATGAATTATGGTCTGTATCATCTCTACAAGATAAGTGTAAATATTCAATGCAGTTCATGTGTTTAGGGGCAAATGCGACTGTCCCTCATCATCTAATCCAAGTCCACAGTCCCCTTGTGCCCACGCTTCTCTACTGTCTGTGTCAATAGGCCAGTAAGACAATAGCACAGGCCTCAGATCTGTTCTTTTGAAGTGCCTGTGAAAGAAGGCGATGAAGAGGATGGCCTAATAAACCCCTGGAGATGTCACTAAGACACTGTGAGTAAGATAGATGACTGAACTTTTGGGCAGATGGGTTAAGTCACATAAAATTATTTTAGAAGAGAAAGCTTAGACACACACACACGCACGCACGCACAAACACTCAGTTTGAACCCATCATTTTAGAAGTAGACATGTCAGCACACTTGAATACTGTATCGGTTTCATTTAAAATGAAAGCCTAAAAAAGCCTGTAAGTGATGCTAAGAGGTCAATATCAAAAAAGCAAAGATCATGGGGCCTCATTTATAAAGCGTGTGTATGCATAGATTTGATCATAAAGCGTGCATATGCAAAAATCCACTGCAAAGTCCATATTTATTAAAACTGTCTTTGACGTGGAAAACGCCATGTCTGGGTCTGAGCAGATGTACGCACTTTTCCTTATCCGATTGCTCCATGCTTTTCGAAAAGGATTTAAACATTGACAGGCGCTCTTTTATATGTCAATGATATTTATTGGGCATCATTTAAATGCAGAGATCTGAAACTGCTCAGCTGCACACAAGTTCAAGATCATTTGCGGTTTACAGATTTCATATCTATACGCGCGTTCTGTGTGCACGTTCGTTTAATGAATCAAACTTCACACTCTTTAGAAATAATTGTGAGATCAAATTTAGGATGTTTTCTATAGAGCATTTGATAAATGAGGCCCCAGCTGATGAAGGCAAAGTTGAACTGCAAATAAGACCTTAATATGTCACTTTCTGTTAAAGAAACATGATAGTCACTCAAATCCTACAGGTTCCCTGCTGAAAAAACCAGCAAGACCAGCATATGTTGTGTTTTGGTGCTGGTTTGCTAGTGAAAACCAGCTAAACCAGCACCAGCATTAGCACCAGCTAAACCAGCACCAATCCAGCATCCCATGCTGATCATACCAGCAAGACCAGAATATGTTTTGTTTTGGTGCTGGTATGCTGGTGACAACCAGCTAAACCAGCATAATTCCAATGCTGGTCCATGCTGGTTTGATGCTGTTTTTTTTTAGCAGGGTTTGCATTATATCCGCCTGCCACTAGAGAGCAGCAGCAACGCACTGCTAAGTTCATCTCTTAATTTGCGTTGGCTTTCAGTCTATGGCTGTCAGAAATAGCTTCCTGTGCCCACAGACATCTATGCCTGTGCCCTCATTCACTCTATAGAGGGTATGCACGTGACATCATCTTCGGCGAAAGTGACTGCGGTTACACCAACTGAGTGGCAAAAAGTCTGAGCGACAGCATTAACATAACGTGGAAAACATGTCTAAAATGGAAAAAGTAGTTGTGTGATCGACTACAGATTCAACTAAAATTTGGAGCTGTCTTTTTCCAGACTGCAAAAAAGGAGAAGTAAATATATGTCAGGTATGAAAAATGTTTGGATAAAAAAATCCTATAAAAATACACCAATGAATACTCTTATTCTGTGTAATTGCAAAGTTCTGTCAGTGAGCCTTCATTAAAAAACATCCATTGATCCAGATAAGCGTTGTGTTCTACAAAGGTGGGATGGATTAATAGTGTTAGGCAAGACAAACATATATTTCAGGAAAAGCAATGTCTGAACACATGCCAATGTCCACAGACTACTGGTTGTTCGGCAAGTTGTTAGGGTCACTGTTAAGGCCAACAAAATTCAATCTAAGCTGATAATGGTCAGCTTTACTGGCATTTTCGCAGCAGCCGCTATGAAAACCAACCATTTTGTTGAATATTTTGCCACTCATCAGGACGAGCTCCGAACTAGTAGTTGACTCGCAGAACTGAATGAAGATGATGGAGTGATCTAGTGTTTAGAGCTGGGCAAAAAATTTTATTTTTTGATGACTCGTATTTTTACGTGGTCGATTCAAAATCGATTCTTAAAGAGCAGAATCAATTTTTTCTTTCATATTTATTTCCGCTAACATTGAACGTAAGATTAACGTTAATCTAATTACTAGTATTCTTCACTAGATGTCACCCTCTTTTTTGCCTTGCGTGATGTTACTAAAGAACGAGAGGCGAGCCTGTCATTCATTCATTTAGTGCTTAAAATGGCGGTTTCAGGTGCTTCATTGATGTTGATGCCACCTTTACATAAAGTCAAGAGGTATGGAAGCATTTAAGATTTCACAAGCAAGACGACGACGATAGTGTTGTGGCTTTTCATTTCTGTTTATTAATTACCCACTTGTAAACTGCTGTTTACTGTTCTTTTTTATTAATATAGTATTTGTAAATCTGTATTCATTCAGTTGAATCGAGAACCGAGTATAAAAACCGTTTTGAGAACCGGAACCGAAAATTGAACCGAGAACCGATTCGATAGCTTGTGAATCGAAATCGAATCGATCTGGAACATCTGAATCGATACCCAGTCCTACTAGTGTTTGGCCTCACGCTCGTTTCTCTGGTGTGCATGAAATTTGGTATTGGTATGCTCTCTGCTCTTATCATGTAGGACTTTATTATGTTAATGAATTGAGTGATGCTTTATGTCAGATTATCAAAGGCAGGGACTATTTAACCATAAGGGAAAAAGTGATAGATTATATTTACACTAAGTGACAATAGCTGCATTTTCTGAGCGATATACTATTTAAATCGTTATACAATCTAGTCACACCATGTTGCAATAAGCGTAAATACTAATTAGATGCTATCTATACTTTATATTGACAGATACTATATTTGCACCTCAGTATTTTTGTACATTAACCAGATGCATTAAAACCACAAGAGTATCAGAAGTGACGCTGAAGTCTTCTCTGTGTTCTTTCACTTGTGTCAGATACTTTGTAAACCCCATTCCGGTCATCTGAAATACTTTCTGTATTGATCTGCCCTATGCCATAATAATCCTTTCAAACAGTTCACCATCCACTGTAAATGCTATTATTCATTTTTATTGGTTTTACCTCACATATATAAAATATATATTACAAAAATAAAACACAAAACTGTGAAACATCCTGTTCAAGCTTGCAAAAGTGGTTCTGGTCAGTTATTATTGTCTGACCCATTCTCTCAATGATCGTGAATAACTAACCCTAACTGTAACGGTTCATACCTGAGAAGCTGAAGCTAAGGGACGGGACATTTCTGAGATATGCTGTAAGTGAGCAGTCACAGCAGACCAGCTTGACCCACAACTCTGAAGAGCTACAACCGAGCGTTTGAAAAAGACTTGGACAAGAGGAGCTGCATTATAACTTCCATCCACAGCCCTGCTGAGAAACAAATGATGTCATTTGTGTCATTAGACATAAAAAGCATTTATCCAAGTACTGTAATACTTTTGGTTTGTTATTCTACTGCAGATCTGTGGACAAAAGCTTCTCAGCCTTTACATTGTTTATTAAAATAGTGCGCACACACAGCAGAATGGACAGATGCAGCTCCAAACATTTCAAGACTAAGAGATGCTTATTTCTCCCTTAAACATCTTTAAGCATTTAAACAACAACAACAACAAACAGACAGAACCAACTTGAAAAATCCCCATAAATATTTAGCCTTTGTATATATTGATTATGCAAAAGAAAAATGTTTCCTGCTGGAAATCAACAGGAAGCTAACATTATTTTACAGTATATAATTATATGTTTGATACAATATGCACAACAAATTTACTTCTAGACACACGCACGTACACACATGCACACTCACATGCGCGCGCGCACACACACACACACACACACATCAACGCACGCACATACACACACTCACCTGCACTCGCACACACAGAGTTAAAAACCTTTACTCACTACAGTGTGGTAAAAGGAGATAAAGTCATTTGTCTTTGTAGGGCAGTACACTACTGTACTCCATTATGTAAGCTGTGTCCCAATTCAAGGGCTGCGATCATCTAACCCTAACGACCTTAAAAGGCGAGCACTCAGTCTTTCAAGGTGGAAGCCTCAGAAGTCCGTGAAGAGAACTGAAATGAGACGGTCTAACCTTTGGAGGACCCATCATTTCCGTCACCTGCTGTTAGCAGGACACAGGGAAGACGTGTCTGACTTATTAAAATAAATATAGAATCAGAAAAATATTAATTTATTTTAGAAAATATGACACGTTGATGTAGATTCAACTATTTAACAGTATACCTGATTAACAAACACAACATAAAAATATACACAACATAAAAAGAATAAACATAACTTATAATACTAAAACAGTGACAAGAAAATTTTTTTCTGATATAGAATTTTCTTTATTAAAGATTTTCATTGTTTATTTTAGAATATCCAGCCATTATATGCAGCCGTTACAGGCGCGCAATGAATCTTGGGATAGCCTTAATTGACGCTGCTGTGACGCAATCGGTCGCAGCCCTTGAATTGGGACACAGCTAAAGTCTGTCAACTTTCTAGGTAGTGAGGTTATTTGAAAAGAAGAGAGATGTGTTTGCTCAAACAGGGAGTCTGTATAAGTTTCTCCAGCAGCTGAGATAAAAACACACAGTTTGCTGCTGTACCGTTCACATTGGGTAGAACTGAGAAGCCGCTTCAGATGACTGGATTTCTACTTGGGCCATTTTAAACTGAGTGCACTGAAGCCATTTTCGCAGCGTGAGAGAGAACGACGAACAGCCGGGACTCTGCAGACACTGATGGTTTACTCGGTTCTGAATTGCTTGTAGACGCAGTTGAAGACCCGCAGACAGATGCTATTGTCAGACAGACAGACATCATTGAGTGAGATTTTGATATTCATAGTTCTGTTTTAGTATCAATGAAAAATAAATCTGACAACATGAATTGGGGTTGGACAGGGTAATGAATATGATGAATACTTACATTTAGATTGGACTGAATCATTGGCAGCCACATGGGAATTAACTAAAGAGAAGAATTCATTTAAATAGGATAAACACGCGGACCGATCTTGTCAGTTTCAAGCACTGGTTAACTGTCTAATAAGAAATAACACTTACTTTTACAAAAATGGTTGAGTTACACTCCTGTAAAGCTTCCATTAAGCTGATGACATGCAAACACACCATCTCAACCATCTGAAAACAGAAGAACACAGAACGCAGTGAACATGAAGTCAGCGAGACTCATTTTACAGAATTTTTCAGAAACGTTGTGCCGCTAACACAATGCTCTGCCAAATGAGCTACAGGAACACAATGAAGATGAGTATGAGCTTTGAAGAGATATATATATATAATATCATCCCATCTATTCAACAAGAGAGAATCACATTCAGTCCAGATGTCAATAAAGCTCTAACCACTTTGTTGTGGGCCATCAGTTGGAGGATGCTGGGAGTTACACGACTCCAGAACTCCAGACCCGTAAGGATGGCGCCGGACGAGAACTCGTTCTGGTTCTGATTGGTCGGGGCGGCTGAGGCCTGCTCACAGTAGATGGTCCACAGCTGAGCGAACATGAAGGCGTGAAACAGGGAGCACATGTGGAGAACCGATGTCTACAGACAAACACAGAAAAAACAACATCAGCGTTACGTTCACCTTTATTACACTGAACTGCGCCATTTTATTACCTTGGATTGCTCGGGGAATCCTATGAGGATGACGATGAGATGATCGGCAATATGAGATCCAGCATCCAGTGGAATGGGCATGCAAGGCGTTGAGCCCTGATGCAAAGCACTGTGGGTAAGAGAGCCCAAAAGAAGCCATGACAGCTGTCGAACGTGCGACACACATTCAATGAACTCTTTAGGTCTGAGAAAGCAAAAGCAACAACAAACATTTCTGTCCCATACTCAAAAGATGATCTTTAGAAAGTTCATCCAATACTGGTGAAGATAGCGGTTTTACCCCTGTTGCATAGCAGAAGGAGGATGGTAAAGCCACGGCAAGTAGCGAATAACTGCTTTGTTGTCTCTGTGGTTGCCTTTGCTGATCTCCATGGCTGCCAGCTGAGCCAGACCGACCTTCAGATTCCCACCAAATGTGTCTTCATGCAGTGGCTGACAGCACGCCTTCATGTGACTCTACGTTACATACAACACATTAAAACCCTTTTAGTCGGTATCACTAAAATACATCTTACAACAATTGCAATAATACCATTTATTGCTAATTTCATCATTTTCCAGTTTTTTTATTCTTTTCCTCCATATTCTGTATTTCCATCACATCTCTACAGTAAATCTCATATCTAACAATCCAAAATTGTGAAAATTGAAGTGAACATAGATTAAAGTTAACTGTAACTCATTATTAAATACCTTTAATTTGGTGAGCGTGTGCATGTCTGCTATGAAGTCTAAGATCTCACTGAGATATTGTCTTAAACACTCCATCGCAGCAGTTGTACACTGAAAGAACAGAAAATCTGTGGCGTCAGTAGCAGATAACATTACACGCACACGCCCGCACACGCACACGCACACACACACACACACACACACACACACACACACACACACACACACACACAACACACACACGAGTCTCACCCCAGGTAAAGCAGCTATCATGTGCTTCTGAAGTATAGTGGATTCAGCCAACCGCGTACCGATATCTGAACAGACAAACTGAAGAGAAAAGCAAGCAGAGGTTAAAGCATTAGTGAAGTTTGTTTAAACTGATGATGGTTGATGTTCAAGGTGAAGCAGCACCTGGACCAGCAGCAGCAGGTTTGTGTCAGGAACAGACGACTTGAATTTTAGAGCTTGAAGTAACTCCAGAACTACAACACGTGACATGTAGTATTTGTCTCTTTCCTGCATAAACATATTAACATAGAGAAAATGTGATTTGTTCATATTGATTCAGATCAACGATGGAATATTGTTGAATTTTCCTTAAGTGTGCTCCTCTTTTCCTACTTTACAGAGATACAGAACAACATCTTCTTCAAGAGTTTAACCCTGCTGACCTTTTCTCTGTTTAAAATCAGTGTCTCAGTATGAACTCCAGAGCTAATCTCAAAAAAATAAAATAAAAAATAAACTATATGTAAACTATATATAAACTAATTCACTAACTGAACACAGCTGCATTCATTATTTAAAATTTTCTGCAAAGACAACTGCATCTGTATTCTCGCTCTTCAGAAACACCTTCAATAAAGTTTGTATGTTTCAACTGTGTGAAACGATTATACATTAAGTGTCTGAGAAAAACAGCCTTTACAAATACTAGCACCAAATACAATAATGTTTGGAAAAACTGGACTTTTCTCACATTGTGACTGTGTCTTGTTTAGGGCAACATCAGATGTATCACTGTGCTGAAAAAGACTGAATGTTTTTTACCTTGCTGAAGGTTTTGTAGCATAAACCGCAGATCTCTACGACATAAGAGAGATTAAAAACCCCATACTGGATGACAAAACTCATGAGTTTAGAGAAGGGATCCAACAGACTCTGTGTCAAAGAGGAAAAATAAAGTCAACATTCCCATCAACATCTCATGTGTCATGCACAATACTGTCACCAATGATGGGTTTGAAGGCGAAATGAAAGAAATCTTACTCTTGATGCATTTGTGATGGGAATCTTTAGCAAGCAAATAATGATTCTCAGACTTGAGTCCAACAGGCACTTTTTGAAAGAAATAGAGAAACACGTTAACACACAAGAATAGGAATGAATGTCTCTATTGTTGAGGTGAACATAAAGCTGGCAGTGCACCTTGAGTGGCAGAACAGAAGGTAGTTTAGTTAAAAACGTCTGAAACTGATTGGAGATGGTCGTCCAGAGGTTACTGGGGGAATCCATGGGAAGAGTCTCCATGAAGGTGGCGATGTTGTCAAGACAGTGCAGTATTGTGCCTCCTGCTGGTAAAGTCTTCTTAGCATTCAACCCCTATAACAACAGAAACTTCAGTTCATGTATTCAATTTTATTTTATTTATATAGAGCTTTTACGAATTGTGCAGCTTCACGTGAAATAGAAACAAAGAAAACAACAAAGCATGGTAGTCTTTTGGCACTTTTCCATTGCATAGTACCCCACGGTTTAGTTTAGTTTGGGTCGGGTCAGCTCACCTCACTTTGGCGTGGTTTGCTTTTCCATTGAGTTTAGTATCACTTCGCAGTGGGAGGAATTATAGGCGTGTCGTTATATTTGCGCTGCATACGGCTGTGACATCATACAAGAGAGAGCGTCCTTGTACATTCCCAAACATTTATTTATTTATCAGTCCGCCACAAAATTAAAATTGGCCGCCACAAATAGAAGTTTACTTTGCACATCGCGTTTATAACTAACTCTGTCTCACATAACAGTTTCTGTTCAAACACCCGTGGCGTCAGTCGACGGCTCCGCTGAGCCTCAATGAAGTTGCATTAAAGCATCAATAATACTGACGTGCACGTCACGAATGTGCCGCCACAAAATTAAAATTGGCCACCACAAATAGAAGTTTACTTTGCACATCGCGTTTATAACTACCTCTGTCTCACATAACAGTTTCTGTTCAAACACCCGTGGCGTCTCTCGACGGCGCTCCGCTGAGCCTCAATGAAGTTGCATTAAAGCATAAATAATACTGACGTGCACGTCGCGAATGTGCCCCCACAAACTGCAAGTCTGGAAAAAACTTTTATGTGTTCCTGATTCACAACCTGTGGATGTTTTTAATCGCTAAAAGGGTGTTTGGAAACTTAAAACAGAGCACAGATGACAACATGTTTGCTCGAGACAGCGCAAGCTAGCAGCAAGCTAAAGCTAATATTTTACATAATAGGATGACGGCGCCGATGACGATTCTCTCAGACCAATCAGTGAACTACAGTGTTTACGCGTCACGTTTGGTATCAGCTCGGGTCGCTTGGAACCCCAACCGAGGTGGTACGAAAAAAAGTATCGGGTACTACGAAGTGATCCCAATGGAAAAGCTCCCAAAAGTGGGCTGACCCGACCCGGGCTGGACCGGACCGTGGGGTGCTATGCGATGGAAAAGCGCCATTTGAGAGTATGGCCAATCCGGGCCTGTCTTGTTCGCCTGTGTACACGACTCCGGGCTTTAGACTACTACACTTAACCTAACATGTCTTTATTTGAGCAGTTTTCTATTTTGTATACAGCGTTATTGCTTCAAAGTACTTTGTTCTTGATTGATCTTCAACTTTATTTAAATATTATGATGTGTATTCAGGCAGAACAAACAGACGTACCTCCAGGAGTTGATTCAGCGCTGCTATAGAGCTCAGCTCATTGAAATCTATAAGTGATGTGGCCAGCGTGCGTAGAAAACTTCCATCTGAACAGCAACAACACAGCGAGAAATCATAAAAAGATTGTTTCTGTACTTTATGTCAGCATGATTCTTTTGAGTTTCTACAAACCTTTAATGTTGCTCTGGAAAAGTTGTGGCAGGATGCCGTTGGGAGCGAGCTGGTGCAAAACACAGCGCAGGAATTGCTTGGCCACACCAGCGACATTACCAGGTATCAGCATGCTACACACATGTGAGACACGTCACGTACATATGCTAACAGAAGCCTTGTGAACGTGTTCTTAAGATGTGACTTACTTTTCAGCCTGGCCCGTGAAGTTGGAGCTTGAGGCCAACCTATAAAACACAAACTAAACTGAAGAAACTCTGTAGTGAATGGTGTCAGATGGACGGCAAACACACAACAACGTACCTGCCCACAGATTGCATGATCTCCAACAGCAGCGGAGCGGCCAGGTCAGGACTCAGATGGATGAACATGGACAGAACCACCACAGCCAGAGCTAAAGTCTCCTCGTCGTACTCCTCTAAAACCGCCCCGCAATCCCGACACCTAGTGAGGTTCAGACACGGTGAAATTACACTCCGCTGTACTTTATACTGTATATACGATCGACAGTCCTCATCTACCTGTCGGCCATGGCGCTGGGCTGCTCATCGCCGAAGTCTTCGGGCGCAGGAACGAACATGCTGGCGGTACTCGGAGCCGAGAGCAGACTGGTCTTTGTAAGACCTGCTAGTGGAAAACGTAAAGTATCTTAAGCACAAAGTGGAATCACAGCGGTAATGTTGAAATGTCAGATGTCAGGTCTGGGTCTCTAACCCGTGTCCCAGGTGCTGATGTTGTGTGGCGCGCTGGACTGATGCTCCAACTGTCTCTTCATTAACTGACACATAGTGACTGCGCCCAGTGAGCCTCGCTTCACCTGACGATACTGAGCTGCCAACAAAAGCAACACATTTCAATAATGAGCCAAAATGCATGTGGTTATGAGCAAGAGGTACTGTTGGATAAATTTAAGGAATTTCTTGTTTACTGGACACTGAAGAGCGGTGGCTGGTTTCAGGGACGGTGGCCTCCAAGGCCGGAGCAGAGGCCGATTCTCGGGGCTTCTCCAGGTTCGACAGAGATATCTGATCTGTCAAATCACACAGGTGTACAACAATGTGACAAAATGAGTGTGAAAATATGTCAAATGTGCATTTCATATTATTCTTACATTCAAATCTTTTTTTTTTTTAAATATGTACCTTTTATACTCAACTTCTCGTCTTGCACTAGCCCTATGATGTGTGTCCGCAACCTTAAGTATAACACAATCATGTCTAAACGTCACACATGAGCAATGAGTATTTTTTAAACTATACTCTTTTCTCATACTTGTAAAGACTGGAGCAGTGTGTTTCGCATGTGGCGTGATTTCGATGTGAAGAAGATGTTAAAAAGTACATATAGTTTTTAGAAAAAATGATGATGGTTTCCTAAATAAAACCCATAATGCCCGGTTGGGATCATTTAGAGCTCTTTGAAGCTGCGGTGAAACTGCAATTTGGACCCGTTGGGTTCCACTATATGGAGTAAAATCCTGGAATGTTTAATGGAAAACTTAATTTCCTTTTGACTGAAGAAATAAAGACATAAACATATTGACATTTGGGGGGTGATTTTCAGGAAAATTTCTAATGAATGTGGAGAAATCCTTTAACAAAGTACCTGCTTATCAGTAAACATAAAAAAACATAAAAAATAAATACTTTTTCTTGTCCCAGCAGAGCGCTTTTTTATTAGTAATGTTCATTGTTTTGGCCCAGCTGTAAATTGTATTGTTTGTTATTCAATAAACGAGAACATTTTGTAAAAATCCAGGAGAACAACAAGATTTGCTAGACAAGATTTGAAGCTTTCTCTTATTTTTCATGTTTTTTTTTCCAGGACTGGAAAATTAGTTATTAGTTGTTTTCCAGGACACATGGGAACCCTGTTTTGGTTATACTTTAACAGCTACTCTTTACAGTCTCACGGATGGTTATTTTTACACTTAATGTCAACAATGTGCATGTTACATTTTTACAAGCATACTTTTAGAGCTATGCATTTAACAGTGCAGTTGAAGTCCATACAGTTAACAGTAGTATGTGTATGTATAAAACACACTAGTAGCCAATCAGCAGTAAGGGGCGTGTCTACTAATCGTCATCGTTGCCTGGGAGGTGTATGTGTGGGGTGGGTCTATCAACAGACGGTCCAGATTCTATTGGGGTAGGGCTGTGTTTGTTTAGGTGATTTCAAATGTCAACATTGGCTTTTTGAGATCATGCACCCCAACTTGAATGTTCAGAGGGTTAGGGTTAGGGTCATTTTCAAATTCATATACATGTATTGTGAAAGATTCATTATTACCTGAATAAAAATCATAAAAAGAAAGAAAATGTGCACACACAAAAACAAAGACAGTAGTGCTTGTGAAAATAATGACAAGGAGACAGAGAAGCAAATAGAATCTCACCTGATGACTGAACTGATTCGGTGGCTGGCTCTCGCATTTTGTCTGGAGTGTTGAAAGAGATGTCCAGATATTCCCTCTGGATTGCACTGACAGCGATCTTCCTTTCTTTGCGCTGTCGTGGCACAATCTGGATCTTAAATTCCGCCTCATCGCTCTCATCGTCAGGTTTGGTGTCACTGTCTCTCTCATCAGTCTCCTCATCATCTCCAGCACGAAAACCTCCTCCGGCTTCTTCCACCGTTAACGGATTCAATGATGTGAGCGCGTCCAGACTGACGTGCAGGAAGACGGGTCTCGTCCCAGAGTTGTCCTCGGACTGCACGCAAGAATCATCCAAGGATGCGTTCGGTACACGTGACGTCTTTTTGAAAAGATCTCTCTTTTGTTTTAGAGTCATGGTGCTCTCTTGATGAGGTGTGGAGTCGAGGAGATCCAGAGACGCTTTCGACGTGACCGCGGGGGGTCTGACTTGGGTCCCGCAGCCGACGTTCTCCCCGGCTGGAGCGCAGCTCCGGTCGTGCTCGGAGCAATCCTTTACGCTGACCTGAACGAGCGGAGACAGGTGTACTGTGGTGGTGTTGGATTCATCAGGTTTGCTAAGCACACAGCTGGGGAGTTTGAGGGCCTCAAACAAGTCCTCGTTGCTCTCGACTATGCGCAGAGGAGGCAGAGGCTCGAACACCAGAGAGTCGCTATCGGACAGCGAGAGAATGGAATGCTTTTCTGGGATGGACGTGCAGTCTGAAGACAGGTCTATGAGGTCTGGATCCTCTTTGTCAGGATGAGGTCGGCCCGGCACCGTCAGCGGCGAGTCCGGCAGACCGGTGGGTTTATCGTCAAACGTCTCCATACAGCTCAGACGCACCTCTGGTATAACCGGTCTGACGTTGTCATGCGGCGCAGCGGAGTCTCTTCGATCCACAACCGAGTGGCCGTTCGAAGAGTTTTTCCCATGCCGCTGAGCTCTGTGCTGCTGTCTGGTTATAGAGGAGGAAGACGACGGATGTACGGCTGCAGGACCCTGCATGTCACAGCGGTCGATGCAGGACTTGCGGCGATGCTCGTCCAGGTTGAAGAGGATAGAGTCTGTGTTGCCGATGTCCAGAGATTTCTGCTTGTGCATGGCTTGCAGTCTCTTTTTCTTGCTGCTGCTGTCGTCTCTGGCAGGATACAACAGAGCGTCCTGCAGCGTACCTCCCTCCTTGTATTCGGCTAACTCGATCTCACCTGCGGAGAGGACAGCAGAAGAAGAGCGTGCGAGATGTTGAAAGCAGGACGGTCGGGAATATTAAAGAGGGCTAAAGATATTTACTCACTCCTCTGAGCGTTAAGCTCCACAGGCTGATACTTGACGGACTTGCTGCCCCCGATCCGTTTGAGGCGAGCGAAGAAGGTCTGTGATTCCTTATTGGCGGCTCCCGTTGGAGTATCATGGATGTCAGATTCGTCAAACACGCTGTCTTCCTCTACACAGCAAACGACACGGGGCATAAGGGTGTAAAAATAGGATCTCAGGAGCTCTCTCCCATGACACGTGACATGTTTGGGACATTCTGCTCGTACCTTTCTCTTTCTCACTATAGCGGCTGATGTTGGAGTTGTCACTGTACAGCGGGCCAGCGGACACATGCGACCTGCAGCTGTGGTACTGAGCGTTCAAGGTGTTGATGGTGATGTGGATGAGATGAAGGACCACATCCTTACTCACGTCCATATCTCTATATGGATACTGAAGCACGGCATTAGTCAGTAGCGAATCTTTGGTTAGATACACTAAATGTGTCGGCACATGGAGCCGTATCAACCTTTGCACGTGCCGGTGACATCGTGTTCACCAGCTTGTTGCTCTTAAAATAATACAGCTCATCAAATAGATATAACAAGCAGGTAACAAGAGGATTCTTACCATTCAAAGCACAAAACACCATAATGTTGACACTGAGTTTTTTTTTTATTTTGAGTAGCAACAAACACCAGCGCCAACAAAGCGGTATAAAGTAAAAACAAATAAAGAGTGAAGTGGTTGGGGGCTTTAGTGTGGCATGCTGACCCCTGTTTCTGTTCAGGTTTGTATACAACTCCCTTTTGAACACACAACAAATATTTTTTTGTAAATTATAACAATCAACATGAATAATTATAATATCATGGGCAATAATCAACTATTATGATTTACAAGTAGTGGTGAAGAGGAGACAGACTTTTTTCGAAACAGCTAATCACAACACACTGGGACAGCTAACAAATCTGAGCATATAGGGGTGGTTTCCCGGACAGGGATTAGTATAAGCCAGTACTAGGCATTAGTTTAATTAGGAAATATAACTAGTTTTAACAAACATGCCTCACTAAAAACATTACTTTTTGAGGCAAAACAAAGGGCACTGATGTATTTTAAGATATGTCAGTGCAAGTTGTTCTCAGTTTGGACAGCTCTTACATTTATTTTAGTCTAGGACTAGTCCATCCCTGTGCAGGGAACCACCCCGTAAAGTATTTCTGAGGGAGGGGCTTCATAGGTCCAGGTCTGTTTTTATGAGGGTTCAGAATTAAGGTAAAATATTTGAAGAATAATACTCTTTTTAACGAAGCATAAACACAGTGTACCCCATAAACACAATCAAACCTTAGAAAACTCCCATCCCCCCAATATATATGTAATAAAAACCAACATTATCTATTATAACAAATGGCTCCAGAGGGCACCAGCGGACTCGCAAGTGTTATTTTTACTAATTAATTTCAATTTGTAATATTTGTCCAATTCTTTACAATAGAAATTATACAGCCACTTTAATACTTAATGAAGAACATGCAGACATGAAATCATATAAACGACGCGTCTCAGACTTTATACTGTATGAGTTCCCAAACGAACATTATTGGAAACCCAAACAAAAGAGCACACGCAGTCAAAGACAGAATATAATGGAGGTGCTGTAAAAGGTTTTGCCTCAAACTCAACTTTATGCTAATATCAGGTGACAGCATTTCATCTTGTGATGTTTTAATCTCACAGGTCTTTATATTTTAAAGCTATCAAATGTCCCTTTTCTTGCCTTTATTACACATAGTGTAACTTTTAGTGATGAATACCTTATAGAGGATGACGAGCAAAGCCTTGAGCCACATCTGTCTGATGTGAGGTTTGAGGGCCCACAGCGAGCAACGTGGAGGCTCCTGGAAGTTCGGCCTGAGCTGCGGACACGTGCAATATTTTAGGACCTGCACCACCAGCGGCAACAACTGCTTACCCAGACCGATGTTGTAGTCCATAACCTGAAGAAGAGGAATACAAACCAAACAAACCTTGAGATTCACACAAACGCTGGCGAGACGATCGTTGCGAACCAAACTCACCTGAGCGATTCCTGCAATGAAGGCGTTGAAGCAGGTGGAGGAACGCATTTTCTGAGGGGTGATCATGAAACATCCCATCTGTTGGTCGTATCCCAGCAGGACATAGAGATGGCGCTTGACTGTGTTAAAGGCTTTGGCGCTGCCGATGTCCGTCTCTGCGCTGCTTTTGTCTTTGGCCATGAACTTCATAAGCACCATGATTAGCTGGTGCACAGTCTGGTGGTCTATACCCGCATCTTCAGGCAGGAGATCTTTAATGATGGAGTCGTCTTCTGGAGAAGTGCTCTCACCTGCATGTGAGTAAAACACGTGATGTTTTCAGATTCTCATACAGAGATCACGAATTTATGTACCCTTTTATAAGCAGCATTAGCAGTGAACATAGTTCAGTATGAGAATTGTTCAATCATCTCATATATCCACACAGTGCGTGATTTTTAAATACAATAGAGAATTTTCACAAATGTGTGCTCCTTTTCTAAATGGGAATATCTCATTTCTTTTACCTGCGAGGACTTTTTCTAGCATATTTCCCAGTGTGGGTGCCGACTGCTCTTGTCTTGTGAATCTCAGAGCTAAATCCAAACAAGAACAAAGACTTAATGAATGCACAGACAAAACAATAATTCCACTGTGATTCACTAAATGACTGAGATGAGCTGTATATCGTTGATGGGACTGTCTATATGTAAAGGCTCGGGCATTAGAATCTACTCACACAGGTCACTGGTCTATAAACTGTGTGACATAAAGACAACACCAACACTTACGAAGTTTATTGCAGAGCGTTTCAGGGAGAGACAACGTCCGCTTGGACTCTGCCGAACCCTTGACACTGTCGCGTAAAGACCGGACGCTCTTCTGACGATTCCGGGCGAAACGAGCGCGTCTGATCTTCCACAGGGCGGCATCACTCAGGTTGGCAACATTTGTCCTCACTGCAGTGATGGCTTATGAAGGAAATCCAGATATTATGAATAGAGTATTCTTAACTTTATACACACTATAGTATAAAAAGGTTTCATTGTGGCTAAATCAGCACAGGGATCTTTCAAGACTAATGAGTAAGAGCACTGTTACAGACACTTATTGTCATCAAATATTTCCTTTGAAAGAAATGATTCCCAACTTCCTAGAAGTAGATGGAAATATATATCCAAATAAGCAAAGTGTAGCATACTTGTAACTGGCATCACGCAAAATGCTGCGTGTGACTTCCACACGAAGACTAGAGACAGTCATCTTAACACTATTTATTTATCAATTGGGTACATTTGTACATTTTGGGTACCTATGTAGGGTTTACCACTAGAGGTCACAAAACAATGACAAAGATGTAGCTTGATGAAGCTGTGAAGTATGAAACGATGGAAGCTGTAATCTTCACCTGAAATGTCAATGGTGATCAATCCAATGGGACCCATAAATCACGTTCATGGATAACGTAATGAAATAAAGATCTGTCAGGATCACTACCATCACAGATTATGAACAATAGCCATATTTAGGGTTGGTGGTACGAAACCGTTTCAAAACTCCACACAGCCTTGCCTAAATGCATATAACGGCATGATATTTGAATGACCCTAACACTGTAGATGGAGTGAACAGTACTGCTTTCGATTTGCTCTTGCAATAATTGCATAACACACATATGATTTCTTACACTACTCTGGTTTGAATCATAGCTGGAAACATTGGAGATTACTTATAGTGATACTGCAGCCATGATTTACTAACCCTCAAGTAATCCGAGATACACATGTCCATCATCTTTCAGACAAACACATGTGGAGTTATTTTAAAAAAAGTCCTTGCACTTCCAAGCTTATAAAAGGTAGAAAACAGGGATTAGGGAACAATTTTTTGACTTTAAACCTCAACAAATTACATTCATCCTTCACATGTGATTGTGTAATAACTAGCTTCTGGTAACGCCATCATTTAAAATATGGATCTTTTTCTTACACAATCACACCATTACCCACAGAAGACCTTTATTAACCCCTTGGAGCCGTGTGGATTACCTCTGTGAAGGATGAATTCAATTTATTTGGACATTATACAATAGAGGACAGATTTCAGGAGAAGTTTTGACAATATGAATTTAAATTGAAACATATAACACTGTGCTATTAGTTCTTGAATATTTTTAAGGACACTTATATTAGGCAAATCTTTACAAGACATATTAAAAATCTCAGGTGCGTCCAGAATGTGTCTGGGAAGCAGCGGCGGCTGGTGCTAAAAAAATTTTGGGGGGCGCATACAAACTCGAATTAAACTTTTAGGGGTGGTTTTCCGGACAGATATTATCTTAAGCCAGGACTAGACCTTAGTTTAATTAAGAAATATAACCAGTTTTAACAAACTTGCCTTTTCTAAAAACATCATATGCGTTAATTTTGAGGCAAAACAAAGGGCACTTATGTATTTTAAGATGTCAGTGCAAGATGATTTCAGTTTGGACAGTGCTTACATTTATTTTAGTCTAGGACTAGTCTAATCCATGTCCAGGAAACCACCCCTTACTGTAGTAATGCAGCCGTTTTTCAGGTGATGAATATCATTACTGCTTAGCTAAAATGCTGAAAATGTAACTGTTGAAGTCAACAAAATAATGAAATAATTTTACTATGAATGTGTAAATCCGACTATAATGTGGGTTTATTATTAGTAATGAACTAATCATGGTAATCATTCACACACACACACACACACACACACACACACACACACACACACACACACACACACACACACACACACACACACACACACACACACACACACACACACGAGTTTGCATAAGACTATTTCATTTGAAAATCCCATCATGGTCAATTATTCGTCAATGCATGTTTTAATGATAATAATTGTTTTCATTCACCTGTTCATTTCTAATCATGAACTTACAAGACGAGCATTCAAGTTCAAATGTGTTTGTTTATTTATTTGTAAAGAGAACAGATGAACAGCGTGCATCACTACATGTTTAACATCACATGAAACATGCAAACTTTATGCTGAATTTACCTCAGATAGACGACGTAGTTTTACTTTTATTCTGGAGATCGTGTGCTCTTACGCATCGCGATCTGACACACACACACACACACACACACACACACACACACACACACACACACACACACACACACACACACACAAACTCAGTTTTGATTTTTTTATATGAATTATAAAAAGACTAACAGTGAAATAGTATAACTAAACGATTTTATTTTGTATTAATTTGCATTATATATTTAACTTTTTTGTAACATGTTAAAGTAGCTTTCTTCTCTGCAGCGCCCCCTAGTGACCAGCCGCCACTGCTGGGAAGTCAAAATAACCCACAGATCATTTATCATAGCTTGTCAAAAATGGCACTATTTGGGTGAAAGCAAAAGCAAAGTGTTTTCGTATGTGCAAAACTTTAAACCCAAATGAGCTACAGATCCTCGCTCCTTCAATAAAATATTGTGCTTTTAAATAATGAACTGTTGAGAGTCAATTTAAAGGAAGGTACTTAAACTTGTGTGTATTTCTAAAAAAATGTGTCTTACTTTGTTTCACTGGGGGAAGTTGTTATTCTATTTTTAAATGCATTATGAACTGTGTAGTTTATTTCAAGTTTGCAGTCTATTTTTACTGGAGCATCTGCAAATGAATCACTCTTTTGAGTCGACTCTTCTCATACAACTGAGGCCTAAAAGGTTGAAGTGATTTGTTCAGTGTATTAACTTATAGAGTACAGAGGTACAACAAACCTTATGATGTTTATTACTGTACTACTCATTTGTTTAAGAGTCCTGCCTCATACAGCACACAAACACACATCACTCACTTGTAGGAAAAGGGAACTCTTTATTGCAGTCCAGGTGGAGCTGAGCCTCGAGCGACAGCGTCTCGAAGCGGTTGACGAAGAATTCCCAACTCAGAGCGGGAATCTCCTGTTTCAGGGAATGTAGCAGCAGCAGTTTGCTCAGAATTATGGGCCGGTCTCTGACCACCGTGTCAAACTGGAAATCCAGGCACAGACACAGCACCTTGTAGGAGACAAACGAAAAACACGTCTACCCTCTGCGTTCGTGGTGACATCATCAGTGTTGCGACGCATTCCTCACCTGCAGCGAGGGTCGTTTGATGGTGTCCAGCAGTAGTCGGGCTCTGGTGGCCACTGCGGGATTCACATCCTCAATGCTGGCCAAAAAGCAGCAGAATGCATGGGCCAGAGAATATTTAAGCAAGTGACTCTTTGTAACTGAACCGATATCCAGAAACCGGCACAGTACTGCCACCCTCTCCACTGCAAGAAACACCAGATTTTAACCCTTTTCTGACACTTCTAATAAAGCGATATCCCAAGTACCCATTAGTGAAAATTATACTAGTGGAAAAGAAACTCTTGATTTTCACCAGGAAAAATGACTACAGATGAAGGTTGAAATCTCTTTATCAACACATCATTGGTCACCGCAGCTCTTTTAATCTTCGTTATCACTGGCAGATTTTGTAAATGTGCGTTAAGTAAACATTCGCACAACAACGCTTCAGTGGATATAATAAATGTGTTGTGTTGCATGTGTTATAAACACAAGGGCCATCTGCCTACAGATTCTCTCTATCAATCACTATGAGTGGCTCAAACTAATCCCATAATTCCACATTTATCCAGTAGCCTCTGACTCGTGACGGTAGCACACAAAGGGGAGGAAATGTTGAGAGAAAGGTTGTAAGAATTGTGTGTGTGATCAGACCTGCTTCAAAGCGAATCTTCCAGTCTTTGCTGTTGAAGCTGCTGTCCACCAACCTCCAGAAAATATCAGCACCATTAGAGAGAGAAAGAGCATGAAGAAGCTGAGGTACAGCCAGAGACGCCAGCTGACAAATCTCAGACTTCAGCATGGACCACAAGCTGAACCCAGACAAACAAACAAACAAACAAACAAACAGATGAACAGGTGCTTGTATGACACAGGTACATTTAATTTTAGGTTCCAAGTAACAACTTTAATATCATTTTCATTTTAAATATGTAGAAATGTCTTTTTTGGGGGAAATGAGAAGATCAGAATCCTGGAGAATTGAAAATAGTGAACATTCAGTGCGTCATAAAGGTTCACCTGGGAATGAGCATTTTCTCCTGTAAGTAGGCCAGGAATTGTGGGTGATCTTTTCTGGCATGATACAGACATTCTCCATGTAAACACAGGATTTTCAGACAGCTCAGCATGTTGAAGAGAATGTCTGGCTCCTCAAACTTATTCATCTCCTGTAGGAAACCGCATATAAACATGAGCACAGCAGCACAACGCTGAACACAAGAATCTGTGCGTGCGTGCGTCTCACCTGCAGAATGGTGTAGAGAAGCTTCAGGTGTGCAGGCAGCTGCTGGTAGGAGAACTTCTTGTCCACACTGTTTTTTAACGCTATGGAAAAGAATGTTCATAATCAATTTTTTAAATATCACAGATGTGATTGATTCATTTAAACTATTAAATCCTTTTGATCAAAAACAGTTTGTCAGGCAATTTTTTTCACAATGACATGGTTTTATTTATAAATTAATAATTTTTTTTGCAATCATTCTATGACGATTAGTGCAACGACTGCTTGTGACCTCATTAAGAACTTATTTATATCAAAGGTTATAAGACACTTGTTTGTCTGCTGGCTTATAGAGACCCAACTGTTGTGGAAAAGGAGTCACATACGGTGGATTTCAGGTGAAGGATTGGAGCTGTCAGAGTTTTCTGCGTCTCCTTCGTCCGCTCCGTTCTCTGATTTGAGAGTGAATTCTGCCTGAGGAAAAACTAAACTGTCCTCCAAACACTCTGACGGCTCCTGTAAAAAAACAAAGTGCAGACTAAACACAGCCGTGTGTGTGTGATTTAGCTATAGTTTAGGAACAAATTTATTTCCAGCTTAATCTGGAAAGACTCTCAATCAGTAAGACGCAAGTAATCGCATGTGTTTGTGTCTTACCACCAGCCTTATCTCTTCGCGGGGTGTCAATCTCTCCAGCAGATCACAGGCCAGCTGGTAGCACAGGATACTGGACTGGCACAGGTTGCACTCCATTGGCTTCTCGTCTTTCTGACAGGTGTGTGAACCCCCCCAAGGTGCTTGCAACACACTGTTTATAATGGCCACAATATCCCGTCCTAGACTGCTCTCCAAACCCAGCAACACGACATCATCGTGGAGCTCCATCTACGCATGGGGACGCACTTTATATACCGTCACTTTTTACTGTTATACTCTGTTCAGATGTCAACATTTACACAAATGGTGGTGTCATCTCTCATAGTAATATAATATCCTTTACATCAGCTATAATTCCTTGCCAATTAAGGTATTAATACATGAAAGCAGAAATTAAGATTTGTGAGGTCTACAGTTGTTTAGATTGTCTCCAGTCAATCTTTACCCTAAACCTAAACATCTGTCGTCTGATTCAGTAACATATTTAATGGCTATGTTGGAAATCTTTTACCTGTTTAAGGATGAGGTCAAACATCAGAATGAAGCAGCCCAGGTTTATATCGTCATCATCACAATCGAGATCCAGAGCGCAGTTGCCTGCGGCGTGCCCGAGGTTCTTGAAGGGGCTGCAGTGTAGAGGACTGCGGAACGGACTGGGAAATGGACTCAGGTTATTGTGCTGCCCCCTTCTGCCGGGGTCTGACACTACACTCACCTACAGTGGAGACAAAACATGTCACTGTTTCAAGATGAACTTTTACATCAGCTTTCTTTCATTTATTGAAGTATTTTTACACTCTTAAAAATAAAGGTGCTTCACAATGCCATACAACCTTTTTGGCCGTAGGGTTCAATAAAAAACTTAACTGTGGGTTTACACCAGATGCGAGTTCAACGATTTGCGCGAGTAGATTACATACAAAGTCAATGCAACGATGTGTTCAGACGCGTCCTCGCGTGGGGTGATGCGAATGACTCGATATGGACGGCGCGTTTGCCGTGAAAACACGCGCATTTCGCCTCAAACGCGTCTTCACCCAAGTTGAAAATAATCAACTCGAGCAAAAAAATTCACATGACGCGAAGTTTAATCCCGCGAGTAATAGAGCGAGCAACACGATGCAATTGCACGCTTTGCATTTGGTGTAAACCCGCAGTAAGAAAGAAATGGCTCTTTCAAGAACCTTTGACTAAATTGTTCTTTGAGAAACAAAAATTTTTTTTTTCTATGGCAGGAGTATTCACTTAAACTTCATAGAGGTCAAGTTAATTTTCTGTACAATTAGAGCTCAGGTCAATCCTCTTATTATATACATAACCTGTCATCGACACGATAGAGATGAACGTCCAGACTTATAGGATACAATACTGGTAGGCATAATCATTTTACTCTGCTGTCTTTTCATTTTCTGCAGTATTGTAATGAAAGTATCAACTTATTTTAACTTACTCATGGTTTCTGCACTACTGTCCTAATCTTTTTCAGCATCTTTTACGTAGCGCGTCTTTAACAGGAGAGAAACAACGTGCCCCACTCTTCACTCTCAGAATTCGTAAACGAAGCGCATTTGGCGCTATATAAAAATATTAGAGCATATAAAAACGAAAGATCAACACCATAAATTAGTCAGTGTGCGGGTGTCCATTGTGTTGGGATGCAACTCATTTCAAACTCTAGAAAAGGAATTTTTTTTAATGATTGATTGTGTCTCGCGGCCCAGATCCGGACCACTGTCCGCCAACTGAATACCTCTGTTCTTTGGTAATGCTGTATGCTCCATTTAATAATACAGCACAGCACAATTTTAGAATAATATTAATTTTATATTTATAATTTTATAATATACTTTAAAAACCCCTGTTTTAGATGGATTTAATCAGAAAAAAGGGACAACTATGAAATACAATACATGAAATGACACGACCTCGTATTAACTTTCTTATCTGTCTAACAAAGATGCATCTGTAGGACTAGATTTAGCTGTCAGCTTGTTGCTATGAGTTTACTTTGTAATGATGTCCATTTAAACGTTTCTGCAACGTACGTCCATGTGGAGATGCTGAGCTTGTGTCTTACCCTCCTGGGTCCTGCATTTCCAGACAAGTCTGCAGCCCTCATCTTCCTCTGATTGGCCAGTTCCTTAAGTGAGTTTACACCATCAGAAAACATGCCAATAAGTAGCTGTAGAGGAACCACAATATCCAGCTGCGACAGGACCTGCACACAGAGCAACATTATTCATAGAGTAAAATCTGAAGCTCGGCTACACACCAAACATAAACGGAGCGATGCTAAGATATGTTTTCCTAATGTGTAATTCACATTTAATGTATTTGTTATCATTATGTGTGTTCTCTGGGAATCAAACCCACAACTTTTTGCGGCACTAATGTAATACTTTACCAGTTGAGCTATAGGAACACAGATTTCCCCAATAAATGAGAAAGAGCTTAGTACACATTATTAACAGATATTAGGAGGTACAATCATCATTATCAGGTGGTACATAACTTTTTCTCAGTGTTGGTAGCACCACTGTAGCTAAAGAACCCTGGACCCCCTGAAAAAATATAGATGTTGGCCCACCAATATCATATACTGTATAAGATATGAGTATGTAAGCCAGTGTGCAACCCGATAAAGATTTCTTACAAAATAACAAAATAGGTAACTTGAATAAATGCAAATATAGATTTTCACTTAACTCATTCCCCGCCATTGACGAGATATCTCGTCAATCAAGAGAAAACGCTTCCCCGCCATTGACGAGTATTTCCGTCTTTCCGCAATACCGCTATTATACACTAGGTGGCGCCCTTCCGCAACTTTTTAAACCCGGAAGTATTGCCCTATGGCAAGCTGCTGCATGTCTGTGTCTGTTTTAAAGATCGCTCTGAATGGGATCTCTATGAAAAGTCGGTCACAAAATTGGAATTATCTCAGCTTTTTGCTCAAAATGTGGTGTTTTTGCAGAAACCTACCCATATTCAAAAGCTGATTACAAAAAGAACTACTCAAGGTAGGATGAAACGTTTTTTTTTGTTTGAAAGCGGAGGGTCTGTTCTTTCATGTGGTATATTGTATGTTTATATATGTGAAGAAGAACATTTTCTGGAAGGCATTAAACATTTGTGAAAATCATGAAAAACGCTGGCGCTGGCTGGCAACTTTTTTAAAAAACGCTGGCGGTGAAAGAGTTAAAATCAGCCAAATGCAAAACTTGTATAAATATATTTGCATAAATGTTATATCAAGTCATAACTAATAAGAAATTGTTACATAATATGAATTTGGCAGGTGCTTTAAGCCAAGTGTGTGTCTGTTTATTTAACAGAGACTATAACAGCACAATAAGACTGCTATAATTTCAAGGAGCCGATGGTCTTCTAGCCAAAAGCTAATTTGCAGCCCCTGTCCCTGGTTAGGCTCTTAGAATACAATTAAAAATGACATAAAAATACGACAAAACAAACAACAAAATGTGTGTACGCTCTCACATGAAGCCACAGCAGAGCTTGCTCCTGTACGGATGCTGGATATCCAGTGAATCTACAGCTGATAAATCCAAACATCTCCTCCATGGAAAATGGCAGCGGACACAATTCAATGTCAAACATCTTACTGCAAAAACAATCAACAGAGAAAAACACAACAGATGCAACCTGACCACAAATACATGATTAATAAACAAGACAAAAGAATAAAGCTCAGCCTGCCTCCTCAGAGTCTTTCACTTCAGAAACATTAACCTTAACCAAACACTTACTCAACCCTTAACCCACTTTAAGATCACAAACCAATCTCTTTATCACTGAGTAGTAAGAATGGACACTTTTCACTGATAAACCCATTCATAAAAAAGCTCTTTATTGGAGATACCCAGAGGTGCGATGAACCAAACTGCAGGTTATCAGAAACCTTTAAAATAAGGACAACGACGTGACCGACTGGATCTGTGTCACTTAGTTCACCTGAGAACCTCACGAAACTCCTTCAGCTGATGGTCGGGAACTTCCGTGCGGATGGCCTCCAACCACTCGGGCATGAAACATTCCCACAGCGGCTGACTGATGACGTTATAGGGAATCAAGCAGAGGATGCGATTCAGTCCTTCCTTGAGTTGTGTCACTGTGCTGCAGGATTTATCCCAGTAACCGCCCACCTACAAACACGTCCAAACACAAGCGTGTCACTCGCAGTGTAGCACGTGAACCGTGAGTGGTTAACTATAGTTTACTTACCCGGGCGAACTCAACTGGTTTGGGCAGTAGACACATGACCATGACGTCAAAGCGCACGTCACAAACCGTCTTCAACCACTTCGTGACAAACTGAGGTTTGAGCTTTTCCACCAGGCTGCCCACCTCGTCGTCCATCATGTAGGCCGTGGAGTGAAACCACTGGAAGACCATACTGACCAATCGTGCCAGGCTCTCAGTTGGTGTATTTTCACTAGGTGTGCACAGACTCACCTGGTGAAGCATTGCAGTTTACTTGTTAGTTTATTAAATAAGAGAGTAATAGAAACATTGCTTTCATGAGACTGGAGCAAGGATAAAATAATCATCATTTTAAATTTCTGTTCACAATTTCAAATGTCAAATTTGCCCACAACATCACAAAGATAATGATTTCATCTTGTGAATAGAGCTCAGTTGCTCAGAGAGCCCTTAAGTAAATGAAGTCCCTGCTATATTTGTTTCATCACTAAGATTTGTGTTTAAATTAAGCTGCAAAAAATAAAATGTGCAGTTGAAGCATACTGTACAATCTCTGGCCGTGACAAAGAGTACTGCTTAAAATCCTTGGTACTTTAAAGGTTATGTAACATGTCTGAAGGTAACGAGCTGCTCACCAGAAACCAGATGCCAAACTGGCTGAGTAATCTCTGGTCATGTTGGTCATCTTCTTTGTTGTCAAACTCCAGGTTGTCTAAGGAATGATGGGATGTAGACAGACCCATCTGACGCCGTCGGTTCAGTTCAAACTCTCTCTGTTCCGCATGAATCTCTGCCTCTTTTAACAGACTGGGGCGACAGATGACAATGACTTGCATTGAGTTTTGCTTACTTTATATCCTTATTCACATTCATTGCAAAAAGGGGCCAAGAGACATAAGGTGTGTTTGGCTTCGTGCGGCGGTGTAGGAATCGGCAGGCAGATGACATCAGAGTACCACAAGAGCGATTCAAAAGCAGACTTTGTGTATGATGACTCATTTTCAAGGTGCTCTGATGCCATCCGGCTGTCGGTTCTTGCGGCGCCACATGAAGTCAAACACACTTGTACACTTTCTAAAGATCATTTGAACATGCTCACAGATGAGTGTTTCTTTGAATTGACTCACGTTCTAAAATAAATACACTGACAAATCTTTTACAGTTTTTCTTTTACTTGATAAGGATTAATTGTCTATCATGTGGGTGTTATAAGGTTTGAATGCAGCACCTGATCACAGCCTCCACAGTGCACACCAGCTCCTCTGCGCCGCACTCGCGTGTGTTGATGGGCGGGGGGGACGTCTGGTACAGATGAGTCTCTGCTGATGCCCCCACCTCGCTGCTGTGGTGGTTGACGTGGCAACGCTTGCAATAGCGCACAGGCCGGTTACCATGGCGACCACAGCAGCCAGCTGAAAAGCAGGTGACAACGGCCCGTCGGACATGAGAGCTGCAATTCTGACACCAAAGACACAGAGAGAGAGAGAGACGTGAATCTCCTTACTAAACTTTCTAATAATAAGGATAATCTGATTAATTAAATGAATGAATCTGATCAAAGAAATGAATTATTTACTCTGCCACTCCATATTAGATCTGCCCCTATACCTTATACACTTTTAAAACTTACATCCTTTGTGCAGCCTCTGCGAGTAAAGAGGTTTTAGTTTTTGTTTTTATTTTACTTTGTGCTCTTTTTATAATGTTTTTTTTATTTTTTACTATTTATTGATGTATTATGTATGGTTGTACAGCCCTTTGGTACAACATCTTGTTGTTAAAATAGTGCTTTAGAAATAAAATACTGCTACTAGTACTAATTGAAAATGCTAGACTCACAATATTAAGTTCAGTACAGAAGTACAAAAAAATTTAATTGTGTTTGTTGGAGAATGTTGGTAAATCTTTGGCTATAATATTCATGTTCTGGACAACGCAATCTCAGAAAGAAGTTAACATCATATCAATGTCATACTGACTTCAGTTCCACAACTGACTAATGTTTGCCATATTGCTTTTACATCTTTATTTGGCCTAATATACAAAAGTTATGCTGTTTTATAAATCGATATTTAAAAAAAAAACAATTACAATACCAAAAAAGCAAATATGCAAATAAAAGCAGTTTATATGAACTGCAAAACAAAACAAAAATCTGATAGCATGAATGTGTAATAGCAATGAGTTTTGTCTAGTGTTTTTAAGGTGCACCTTCATGAAGTTAAGCTTCCAATGACAAAACACATACAGACTGAACGTGCCACAGGGAAATGAATTAATGTCATGACGTACTACTGGAATCATTTTACAGCTCAGATGCATTTAGACATTCACAAGTATCACACATTTTATCTTCGATACCCTAAAGACATGGACGAACATGAGCAAACACACACACACACGACAACACAATGCTTACCTTCTTCTGACATATAGCAGAAATTTCAGCTGTGAAAATCAAATCAAGTGTAGGGTTTTGTTATAGTATAAGACAAGAAACACAGTAAAAAAATTCAAAAGACATTTGGCAGAGGAGCTCTGGGTGCAAATGATGCAAGATTGAATGACGCTCTGCTCATGAATTAATTTCTTTATCTCTGTCCATTATCTCTTGAATGCAGTGATGCCAAATTTCTTATGAAAGCACCATTATATAATTATACATATCTATACTTATTGTGTACATGCAATATGATTGACTAAGATCTAATTAGCTTTTATTATTACTGTCAAAATACTGAGTTTATTTAGTTGCTTATTCAAATGAAGTTTAAGGAGAAAAATGTTCCCTTATTATAATTATAAATTTTCTCATCAATCAAGAAAAAGCTTATAGACGGTTTCAGCAGTAACAACATAAACAAACGGCTTTCGTGAAACATATAACTTCCGGTTAACTCCGCTAAGAATCAATAACAACAGAGTCCTTTTAGAGCAGTGGTTCTCAAACTTTTTCAGCGTGCGGCCCCCCTATGTGTACGGTGCATTCCTTCGCGCCCCCCCCAAAGAAAATTTAGAATAAAAACAGTTCTAAAATTTAACATTTTAATTAAAGAAAACATGTTAATTTATACAATATATAACTTTATACAACACTATATAACTAACCCTAACCCTAACTTTATGCTAGTAAGTAAAATAAAGAACTACACTGAGCTAACATTACTGTGTAAAATGTGTACTATATAATCTAAACAATCTTAACAAAAGATCGGTTGCCAAACCTCCCATCACATAGCGGTAATCACTGATCGCCGTCTTCCCTAATCTTCAGGAAACCAAAACATTTGTTATTTTCAATGAGGTATTTGTTCAAGAGTTCAGTTTAGCAACTAGTCAGATCATTAAACAAACAGAGACTGGAAGTTAAGTTCTGCTCAGACGCGTAATCACATCACCGCACGTGCGTCTGATGAAACCGTCTATAATCAGGCTAATGACTGAATTATACTACATAACTTTTAAATCTGAATAGATTTTTAAACACTAGGCATTTTACACTTGATGACTTTGTAAATGTTTACAAAGAAAAGCTGGGCATGATACAATGACTACATGATACAAACAGACTTTTGACTTGTTCCTAACACAACAAACTCACACAGAATCACACGTCTCATTCACGCAGGAGTTATGGTTGATTGGTTAGCACATAGTCAATCTTATCTTATAGGTGGGATCAATCATGTCATGATTTTTGTGAAAAGTTTCAGCAATATGCATCTTTATTGTGTCATATTCGTTGTGAAAGAGTATTAAAGGAGACTTTTTAAGATGTCAAATAAATCTTGGTGTCCCCAAGCTCAAAATATACATATATTTCACCTTACAAAATAATAACAAAGTCGTCTAAACTACGACATAACACAAATGTAACTGTGGGAATGATGTTGATGGCTAAAATGAAAACGTTGGTATATTTTATCATCTGAAGTACAGTCACCCTTTGCTTAGAAACTGCAAAACCGTACTCGTGTCATTTGATCAAGAAGCTTTTTGAAGTTTCACTTTAGGATGATTTTTTAAGAAAATTGAAGGAGTTCACATTTAATCAGTTTTTTTAGTGCCAGCTTTTTCTTCAATATTCTGTCCATGTCATCCATTTAACAAAATTGTAGTTTCTAATAACCGAAATAAATCTGTTGACAATGCTATATTTAAGTCTACAAAAGTAATTTCAAGGATTTAACCATACACCTGTAGATGAAATAATTAAAATGTTAACTATGATCTTAAAAATCAAGTATTTCTACACTTTTGACTGGTAGTGTACATCTAACCCTAATTCTGGAAGGGGTTATGTGAAAACTAGAGTTGGTAAACACTGCACTAAAAGCATGCACACAGTTTTGTTTGGCTGTGTGTAATAGATTAATACGGTTTGAATGTTAAGAAAAGTTTGGAACTGAAATACAATTTTTTTTATTTCAGTCTTGTTCAATGACTTCGGTGTGTGTCTATGAACTCTTTGTGAACACATTTGATCCACTGACCTTGGGGCAAAAGGACATCAACGAGCCACTCAGCATGATCACTATGACAGAACACACAGAAAAACAAATTTACTTCATTAACCTAATGCTAGATATGGTACATTTTGTGAATGTCAGCTAAGCAGTGGGATTTTATTTTACAATTCAATTTATTGTTATCATAATTAATTCTAAATATATAGAATTAAGAGAGAGAGAGAGAGAGAGAGAGAGAGAGAGATTATCATTTTAAAAAACAATTGTATTAGCTGTTTTTTGATACTGGAAGATTTATAAATGCTATTTCATAAGACTTGGGCTTCTCCTTACAGCTACCAGCTGCCATCTTCAGTATCTACTGGCTTACAATGGGATCATATTCATAATATGCAGTGTGAACTACCCAGCAATCCTCTGACTGCACTCCTCACAGATGTATAAAGGAGGTGGTTTGTCACCCAGAGCAACCGAAAGCGTTGGATCAATACACATCTGAATGAAGAAAAGAGAAATAATCACATTCATACTGTCTAACTATTAGAAAATAACTGTCTGATAAAAACATAAGACAAGAACAGAAAGATTCTGTATCTCACCATAAATATATTCACATGTTAAAAATAAAATAATCTTTGATTTCTTTTGACTGCCTCACTATACTCGAGACAAAAACAAACAAACATACATTTTTAATATCAGACCAATATCATAAATTGCACTTGTTACCGTTTTAAACTTTTATTTAGATTTCAGCATGAAATGTATTGACGACGTGCATGCATGTTAAGGATGTCTGAAGCTGTATGTCATGTGGTATCATTTCCTTATTAGCTTCTAGATAATTGAGTTACAGGATGTTTCATCTTATGCTGCTTTTGTAATTGAGCAAACACTGGCAATTGGGGGAATTTTTGCTTTGCCCTCTGTAATTATGGCCCAAGCACTGAATATACAAACGGCAATATTCCTCTTTAGAGGCAATGTTGTAGTGCTATATAACTTTCTCAGTATGTTAAAAAAGACTTGAAAAAAAATATATAATGGTTTTACACTAAACCAAACTTTCAGAGTTTATTATAACAAACTTGAAACCCTTTCTGAAAAAGAAAATCAAAATAATCACCCATTTGAGCATAATTTCTTTTTACCCAAATCCTTTACCATAAAAACAGAAAGTTGTTGTTAAGTTATAGTCATATCACCACCTGCTACAAACGAGAACTGACATGTTTTACATTGTGTGCTGCTGAATTATGATGCTTTGCCATGAAACAGGTTACAAGTACATGTTAGGTACATTTCAATACAGATATATATACAGTGGCAAGAAAAAGTATGTGAACCCCTAGGAATGAACTGGTTTTCTGTTTTACATTGATTTGCCATAAAATGTTATCTGATCCTCATTCTAGGTAACGACAATAAACAAACACGATGTGCATAAGCTCATAAGACATGATTAATTCCAGTTTCTTGTGTCTTTTTTGGAAACACCCATTAAACATTCACAGTGCTGGAGGAAAATGTAAGTGAGCCCATGGACTAATTACTTTATTAAAAGCTTTTATGTCAGAAGCTGGCAAACTGGAGTCCAATTAATAAAATGAGTTTAAATGTGTGGTTTAGTTCAACTTTGATTGATATTAAGACACTCACACATTTTAAGATTGCTGTACTTAAGAAGCATCAGCTCTTCTGAACCATGCTCTTAATGAAGATATCTGATCAAGAGATGTTGCACTCCATAAGGCTGAAAAGGGATACAAAACAATCTCAAAATGTTTAGACCTTTATCTGTCAAATTGTCTATAAATGGAGACAGTTAAATACTGTAGCTACCCTTCCTAGAAGTGGGCGCACAGTCAAGATGACTCCTAAGACACCATGCAGAATACTCAATGAAGTAAAGAAGAACCCACGAGTAACAGCTAAAGGCTTGAAGACATCATTGGAACGGGCACACAGCTCTGTTTCTGAGTCTACCATACGCATGTCTTTGGACAGGCACGGTGTCTATGACAGTACCCCACGGAGCAAGCCGCTGCTCTCCCGAAAAACATTGCTGTGAGCCTGAAGTTTGCAAAAGAGCACCTTGGCAAACCCCAGTGCTATTTGGAAAATATTTTATGGATTGATGAAAAAGTTTAATTTTTTGGGAAAAATTGTATGATGCAAAATGGGCACAGCTTACCAAGATCAAAACATCATCCCAACAGTGAAGAATGGTGGAGGGAACATCATGATTTGGGCTTGCTTTGCTGCCTCATGGCCTGGACCACTTGCCATCATTGAGGGTAAAATGAATTATTAAGTTAAAAAAATCCTACGGGATAATGTCAGGGTGGCTGTCCACCTGTTGAAGCTCAGTAAAAGTTAGTTGATGCAACAGGACAATGACCTTAAGCATTGTAGTAAATGAGCCATTTGGAGTGGCCTAGTCAAAGCCCAGACCTTAACCTGTGGAATGACCTCAAGAGAGCGGTTCACACCAAACATCCTACAAATGTGTCTGAGTTAAAGCGGTTTTGTAAAGGGGAATGAGCAAAAATTGCTTCTGAACGATGCGCAGGTCTGATTCAGAACTACTGAAAGCGCTTGCTTGAAGTATTTCCTGCCAAATGAGGCTCAACAAGCTGTTATATCCAAGGGTTCACTTACATTTTCCTCCAGCACCAGTGTTGGGTTTAACGCGTTACTGTAATAATATAACTTTTTTCAGTAACTAGTAGTGTAAGGCATTACCCGTCTGAAAATGTAATATTATTACAGTTTTCCCGAGCTAGTTACTTGCGTTACATTCGCCAGTAGCACCTTCATCACACAAGGCACACAACACAGAGAACAAAAGGGAAGGGGAGGAGGTCGTGAATGGGACAGTGATTGGTCTAAGTTTGGCACGAGGTATCATTTACCATCACCGATTGGTACCGTGTCCGGTAGCGGGTAAGGAAGCCAGCAGTAATATTTATGTTGTATTAAAAGGTGGTGTATTTACGGTGGGTTTTCTTGCCGTGGAGACCTTGATGAATGTAAGGTTATGCCACGGTCTCCCGGCGCTCATTTCATTGTTTGTTTGTATGTAAACAGGGGTTGCGTGCAGGTTGTTTATCCCATCAATTTTGTATATCAATTTTACCCTAATTGACGAAGGCTGTGCCTTTAGCTTGAGTGATATTAATGATATTTATTGAATTGATTGTGTATTTATTACTTTGCGGTGTTAAATTGATATACTTATATGTTTGGGTGTTGGATGAATTTGCTGTGCATTGCTGTGTATAGTGGGTGGGTAAATAATGTGCACTAACATCATGGTATCCCCCTGCTAAGAATACAGAACTCTTGGAAGTCTTTATCAGGAAATAATTTATTGTGAACCGTCATTCCTTCATCAGCTGTCTATTTAAAGGTGTCCATCTAAAATTAATTGCAACCTGTTGTCATCCCTGTATTTTGAATGAGTAAATTGTTGTCAAATTTAATCTAATAAAATTGTAACTTTTTATTGATTTGGGGGTTTTGTGTTTGGATATTTTCTTGGCCGTGGCTTGCCCAAATAAACATTCTTGTCCAGAAAAAAAATGTAATATAACTAGTTACTTTCTCCAGGGAGTAATAAAGTAAAGTAAGGCATTACTATTTTTAAGAGTAATATGTAATACGTAATATATTACTTTTTTGAGTAACTAGCCCCAACACTGTCCAGCACTGTGAATGTTTAATGGGGGTTCTCAAAAAAGACACAAGAAAATAGAATTATTTGTGTGTTGTCACCTTATGCGCATTGTGTTTGTCTATTGTTGTGACCTAGATGAGGATCAGATCACATTTTATGGCAAATCACAGTAGAAAAGCAGTTTATTCCTAGGGGTTCACATACTTTTTCTTGCCACTGTATATATATATATATATATATATATATATATATATATATATATATATATATATATATATATATATATATATATATATATATATATATATATATATATATATATATACGGCGCGCGTATGCGAACATCTCTAGTATACCTTCTCTAATAAACTGCATCCGTCTGCATCTACCGCAAGACAACAAACAACCTACAAGTAGTCCATGATGGAGAGGTAGTCTACAGGGATGCCTTTTTGATGAATTATCAAAGCGTTACAAGTACAAAATTATTTTTTACTGCTATTTTACATGGGGGATGCCATGCAAATCAGGTAAACAAGCTTCAGCTAGTTCAAAACGCCGATTACTCAATCTAACAAGTATGACCACATAAGCCCAATTTCGGCATCTTTACACTGGCTACCAGTTACATATCGCTTACAATTTAAAATACTACTAATCACCAACAAATCCTTAAATGGCCTAGCACCTTCGTATCTTAGAGAATCAGAATACAATCCACCACGTACACTGCGGTTGCAAAATTCTGGTCTCTTAACTATCCATAGAACATCAAAAGTGTCTAAAGGTGGTAGATCCTTTTCCTACTAAGGCCCTAATCTCTGAAATGATTAAAGGATTATTAGGAACACCATACTAATACTGTGTTTGACCCCCTTTCGCCTTCAGAACTGCCTTAATTCTACATGGCATTGATTCAACAAGATTCTTTAGAAATGTTGACCCATATTGATAGGATAGCATCTTGCAGTTGATGGAGATTTATGGGATGCACGAAGCTCCCATTCCACCACATCCCAAAGATGTGCTATTGGGTTGAGATCTGGTGACTGTGGGGGCCATTTTAGTACAGTGAACTCATTGTCATGTTCAAGAAACCAATTTAAGAATGATTCAAGCTTTGTGACATGGTGCATTATCCTGCTGGAATTAGCCATCAGAGGATGAGTACATGGTGGTCATAAAGGGATGGACATGGTCAGAAACAATGCTCAGGTAGGCCGTGGCATTTACACGATGCCCAATTGGCACTAAGGGGCATAAAGTGTGCCGAGAAAACATCCCCAACACCATTACAACACCACCTCGTGCAGATTGTACTGTAGCCTCTTTTCCCTATTTGTAGTGGAGATGAGGGTACCCGGTCTTCTGCTGTTGTAGCCCATCCGCCTCAAGGTTGTGCATGTTGTGGCTTCACAAATGCTTTGCAGCATACCTCGGTTGTAACGAGTGGTTATTTCAGTCAAAGTTGCTCTTCTATCAGCTTGCCTCAGTCGGCTCATTCTCCTCTGACCCTTTAGCATCAACAAGGCATTTTCATCCACAGGACTGCCGCATACTGGATGTTTTTCCCTTTTCACAACATTCTTTGTAAACCCTAGAAATGGTTGTGAGTGAAATTCCCAGTAACTGAGCAGATTGTGAAATACTCAGACCGGCCCGTCTGGTACCAACAACCATGCCACGCTCAAGTTTGCTTAAATCTCCTTTCTTTCCCATTCTGACATTTAGTTTGGAGATTGTCTTGACTAGGACCACACCCATAAATACATTGAAGCAACTGCCATGTGATTGGTTGATTAGATAATTGCATTAATGAGAAATTGAACAGGTGTTCCTAATAATCCTTTAGGTGAGTGTATATCTCCCAAGGGTTTTTCCCTCCTGGCTAAAAAAGTTGGGAGGTTTTTCTCCTAGGGGTTTTTCAACCCTGGGGAGTCAGCCGACATTGACTTAACTTAGCACACTCTTCTATACTTTATAATATTAATACGCTTGGCTGTAAAGTTTATTCATAGTCGCTGTATTTTGCTACTTATGTTGTCTGTCGTTATTTTCCCCTGCTTCTATTAATGTAAAGCTGCTTTGAAACAATTACCAATTGTGAAAAGCGCTATATAAAAAAAAAATTGAATTGAATTAAACTAAAATTGGATATTGTTTGCCTTGATAAAGTGTGTAAATAAAACATACAGTGGTTAAATAAATAAAAAATTCTACTTGTCATTTTTTTAAAGCTTAATAAAATGTATCAATAATTATCGATATTGAACGATATAACGATATCGATGATATACATTTGAGCTCCATCGCCCAGCCCTATTAGTGGGTTTTCGTTTTAAAACACATTTCTTTTGTTACGGTTATGCTTTGCCGTTTTCGACCCTTGAAACCGGAGACTTTTGTAAACGCTGCCAACCCTGTTTTAGTTAAACTCCTAAAATTACGAGTTAACTTTAGTTAAAAAACAAAAAAATTATGTGTGTTAGGCTGGTATATAGCGATGTTAGAAATATTATGCGCCTAATGGTGGTTATTTTAATACATTTGACAGATCAGGTGTGTGTTTACAGAAAAAGAATCAACACCAATGGAACATTTCTCAGCCAATCAGAATAAAGCATTCAACAGACCCGTGGTATAACATGACATAATTGTGTTTCTTTATCTTGTTTAAAAAAGGCAAAAGTAAACTTGCCATTACAATTTTAAAGCTTTCTACTAATGGAGCATTTCAGATGTAAGAACATTTTTTTAAGCATAAATGTAAAAGTACATGAAACAAGCTGAAAAAGATGCAGTACCTTCACTGCAGGCTTGTTAATAGAATTCTGGCACTCAATGTGTTGACAGTGAATAGGGTTCCAGGCTAGACAAATATAGAGAGAGAGAGAGAGAGAGAGAGAGAGAGAGAGAGAGAGAGAGAGAGAGAGAGAGAGAGAGAGAGAGAGAGAGAGAGAGAGAGAGAGAGAGAGAGAGAGAGAGAAAGAGAGAGAGAGAGAGAGAAATGGGTGCATTTCAATAGCAAAGTGTTAAAATATTCAAAGTTCAAGCACGGCCCAATGGAGAGGATCAGTCACTTACCTGTGTACTGCAGTCCTCTGTACTCACTGATGGCACCTGGAGGCTTGAGGTTGGGCCAGTAATGGAAGAGCATTTGAACAGCCGGAGGTTTGACTTGGGATGGACCATAAGATATGACATACAGTAGATCCTTTAAAAAACACAGTAATGTCTTGAGTTATTACGAATGGCTAAAAAAATCTTAAAAGTTAAAAAAATCAACGCTGTACCTTCCATACTTCCTGTTTGTACTTCATAAGACACTCCAAAAGCTGACAGTGGTATACTGAAACAATGGAAAAGACATTTATACACTATCATTTACTCAATTTATTCATCCAAAGCAATTTGCTGTATAAGCCACAAGCTAGAGTATAATTCCGAAGAAAGAAAGGCAAGTATCTAAGATGTCAGAAGTGAATTTATTGAAGTATTCAACCTTTTCACTAACATTGAGGTGGTCTCAGCAAATCTGCCAAATAACAAATTCTAGTTGACACATTCCCTAACTGTGTTGTGATTCAAAGGCTGCTTAAAATGCAGCCACAAAATGCGCCTTCCTTTCCTTGAGCCGCGAAGGATAGAACGAATGTATCCTTCACAGCCTAGCCTATCCCGAGATTTATTGCGTGTCTCTAATGGTTGAATATTTTAAAATAAATATGTAAAACCTCTGTTAAATTTGCAGAACAACGGTCCTTGTCACTGTTTTACTATAATAAGTTGTTTTTTATTAACATTATTATTATGTAATAACACAGCAGGTGACGCAGCTATGGATCCTCCTCAGACTAGACCATCTCATTTCAGTTCACTTCTCAGACTGCGGAGTCCTTGCTTTCAAAAGGACGTGACCTTTGAGGGATCCAGCCTTCGAATTGGGACACAGCCCTAATTAACGGCATGCACTGTAGTTAGGGCTGCACGATAAATCGCATGTGATTGTCACGCGCATCTCGTCAGTATAATGCCGGTTCCTTGATTAGTAGTAAATCGGCATCAGTTGTTTTCAGATGGAGCCGCATTTACTACACAGAGCCGTAGTTCGCTGACAATCGGGGGAATTTCGCATTAATTATCACAGATGTATCGCCTGTGATATCATACAGAGATTCCTGCAAACATGAGATGACAAAGCCTGATATATACCTGGATTTGAAGTGTACTGCATGGCAATCATCAACATGGATGAGGCAGACAGATTGACATATGCTGGAACTCCACCCTCTCTTCGAGTTGAACCCACTGAACAGACAAAACTCGTTTACGTACTTAAACTTACAGAGACGTGTTGCATGTATTAGTACTTTTTCTCAATTATTTTCCCACCCACATACAGTGGAACAGGACGGTCACATGAAGAGGTTTTGTCATATGTGTTTAAAATAACACGGGGTGCTGATGATAGAATGTCGCTCAAATCCAAAACAGTACTTTACTCACATATGGCCATGGGGAGGAAAGATGTGCTCAGGTACTCGATGATGTCTTTGTGCAGGAACGGAGGGAAGGTGGCTAAAGTGGAGATCATGGTGTAGGGTAAAGTACTGAGAATATCATCACTGAGGAAAGGCAGAAGACAGGTTGTAGTGTAAAATATGGCCTGTCCCAGATCTGAGAAAAAGTCACAAGGAAAAAAATGATCAAAAGTGTCATCGTTCAGAGAATTTCTCTTGTACATGTGGTCATCCACACAAAGCTGTGGATCCTGCTTCAATTTCAGAGTGAATCAAGCCGAGCCGTGATTGAAATTAAAACGATCAAATACATTTTATTCAGTCGTTTGAACAACATCTACCGTGTTTTTTTTTTTTAAAGCTGATGTCAATACCGACATCAAAGGTACTAGCAGGCACATCATAAATTTAAACCGTAGGCCGGTGTGGACTCACCGTGTTGACCGTGCTGCAGCAGGGGCACCAGGTCAAGCAAGGTGACGAGAGTGGCATAGAGACCCTGATACTCCAATGAGGGGTAATCTGAGAGCTGAACCTCCCGACTCTGCTGGGTGGCACCACCCCGGTCGGCCGGGGCGTCCCGCAGAACGCTGTAAAGGAGGGATCGAGTAACTGTAGGGTTGATGGAACTGACTTGTGGTCTTAGAGATGGGGTGAGTGGGAATGGCACAGGAAAAAGACACATGGTCATGGGCACGGCCAAATTGGAAGCTTCCTGGCTCTCCTTCCTGCCTGTACGGGACAGGATGCTGCTCCGAGGGAGGGGTGGGGGGGAAACAGGGGAAAAAAAGAGACAACAAAGACACAAAGAAACAGCACATTACATTGAAATGGCTCTACAGAGACAGTGTAAGTAGAAAAGAACCAAACCCAGATATTGCACACATAGGATGCAGTGTCTTGTCTTAATCATCTTGACAAGGATTTCAACATATTTACATTTGAACAGTTTTTTCTTTTAGGTTTCTCCTAATTTGAATCGAACCACACAATGAGAGACGCTTGCAAAACGCACAACGATCACTGCATCTCATGCGTATCTGGTGACAAGGAGCAAAAATATAAAAAATGGCATGTTTTCAGTGGCAGCCCGTACTTCTCCAGCAGAAATGATTTGATAAGCACACGCCGCGCCCTCCACGCTCCCAATCGGCAGAGGGCCAGCGGTGCCGGCCAATCGGTTAGCAGGCCAAAGAGCCTCGTGGGAAATATATAGAGCAATGGAGGGGCTGTCAGAGATGAGAACGATCTCAAAATTAGCTTTGAGGACGATACAGAGATGACACTTCAGAAACATGCTTTAGCCAGTAATAAACATGTATGTGAGGTAAGACTAAAAGTTCCCTGATCACAACACATGTTTATTGCACCAGAAAAAAGAATGTCTGTATGTAAATACATTATGATACTGTCTCAGTATCATTTCAGGGGAAATGAGTTTCAACAGGCATATGGAGATTTCAGTTCTAAAAAAAAATGTAACTAGTCTACGGCTGGGGAAACTTTAATGGAAAAGGAATACGTTGGTTTCGAAAGCAATGTTTGTGAAGGGATGAGTGTGTTTTTTTTTGTGCTGTCCCCTGTCAACTTCTTTTCTTGCTAGAAAACTGCAGTAATTTGGGCTGTGATGAAGGTCTTGAAGGAGGAGCAATTGTAATTTGATGTAGGTTACATAAAACAGGATGGCATAGGATTTCTCTTGAAAAAAATTTAAAATGCAGAATCCAAAGCGTTCCTAGTTTTTTTTGTCAGTGAATGAAATGTGGCTAAATGCTATAAACATGTTGTTCTCAAATAGCAAATATTTGGAAACATAAAAAAACCCTCATTGATACTGCCTACAAAAACAGACATACTTTACATCCCTCTCTGCATCTTACTTCACTGCCATCAAATATCCAACAACATTTTCTATTAATGACAAACATTCATTTAATACACAGACATAAAATAAAGAAATACAGAACAAAAATCACACAAAAACACACACAAGAACATACTGTAATCTGATGCTAATGATAGACTTTCTAAAATATTAAGTGTATGGCTAAAACATCTGCATGTGTAACAGATCTACATCACGTTGTTGTGGGCCTTTATGGTAAAAAAGGTTCAACTCATTTTAAAATGTTAAAATATGGTAAGACTAGATCCTCTGTTATGGACTGCAGCTCTGTATAACGTGTCAGAGGAGAACGAGCCCTGCCGGCTAAGCTTGGTTGTCTCCCCAAATAAGTTTTTTCACTCTTTGACCGCTGTCGCCCTGTTGGCTTGCTTACTAGTATAGAGTATAGTATATGAACAATTGTAAAAAGCGCTATAAATAAAATTGAATTGAAAAAATATAATACTCTGAAATACGGGTGTATGTTGCAATAATTCATATCTTAAAGGCAGGGTAGGCAGGAACCATCCAAAAAACTTCTCTACAAATTTGTTCAAACTGTCTCCATATACCAACACACAAGTAAAACGCAAGTACTCTGAAAAAGAGAGTCCAAAAATCGAGGGTCTGTAGACTTCTCACTATTGTTTTAAACACAGCTTATTTTTCCATTAACTCCACCCCCTCCCTTCTGGGTTTCTTCTAAAGCCACGCCCCTAAAACACATGAACACGCTGGGAGCAGCATTTACCTCAGACGAGCGCGGTGCGTATAGTAACATCATGTCACAATCACATGTTATAATACACCTAACTTTATCATTATGAATATAAACAAATAGGACGGCTTTTAGTACTCACTATTAAGCCAGTGTTTTGCATGTAAGAGTTTCCGTGATGAAAGCATTGTTGACTCTGATGAGGACTACACTCCGGAGACAATACCGCTACCGCATCATTGACTCGAGGAAAAGCCACGCGATATTTACTCTCGTTTGATTGCTTCGTTTATTCCTTTGTTTGCCTTGTTTGCCTTCGCTGACTGGATATGCAGGTACTGTGAGTTCTGAATACACTTTCTCTTTTGCTCTTCCTAGAGTGCCTCGTGCACGTTCAAATCAATCGGGTGTGCGCATGTGTGGGCAGATCCCATAGCAACAGGGGTGGTGCCATAATCGCGAGAGAGAGTGATAGTCGCGCAAGCCAATCATTTGTTTCGTCCCGAATGGAAATAATTAACTGTGTTTAAAACAGTGAGAGGTCTACAGACACTCGAGTTTTATACTCTCTTTTTCAGAGTACTTACATTTTAATTATGCATTTGTATATAAAGACAGTTTAAACAAATTTGTAAAAAAGTTTTTTAGATGATTCCTGCCTATCCTGCCTTTAAAGGTTTCGACTTATACAGTCTAATTATGATTATTATTACAATGCATCGTTTGAAAATTAAAACAATGCTGACATGTAGACAAAAAAACAAAGGACGACCAAAACAAAACTCCGGTCAGAACAGTTTGCTTTGGCCCTGTAAACTATCCTGCGTTTTAGAGAGACTGGTAAAATCTGTTTTCTGATTTATATTCCCTCGAAAGCTGAACTTTTGAGGCAAAAAAACGATTTAAATCCTCTTTGAATTCTAAACTGTTATTCCGATATGTTATTAGACAGAATTAAATAAGCAATGATTATTGTAACATGTCTATCATTTATGGTTAAATAGACAGAAGAAAGTTTAGGACTGTTGTGTGTGTTTCACCTTTTCCAGTGAAGTGCACTTACCTGAGCAGAGTTTGAGAAAAGTATTTCAGAGTATTTGCAATGTCTGTTCCGGACGGCACTGGGTAAATATTGTGAAGCACACGGTTGTGATACTCTTGCAAGTATCGAATCTTAGAGCCAACTAAACAAATAAAAAGCAAAGTGACACACAATTAACACCTAATAGTAAGCTGTGAACACAGCTGCTGTTGCTTTACTAAACAAGCATGATAACAAACAAAAAAACATTTTTGAATGATCATCCACATTATTAAAGACTTAAATGCCTTAAATGTACATCCGCCAAAACTGCATCCAACAGAGACACAATGAAATAGTTTTTATATCAGCTGTTTGAAAACAAAATGAGATAATCTTTCAAACTTTCGATTCAGACGTGTAATGGCAGATAAAAGAGTTGAGGGATGTTGATCGGTGTCTTTATTTTTTTTTAAGTGTAGCACAGAAGCCCTGAGCTTTGTGTTTGGATGTCTCCAGTTCTTTATGTCTACGTCTCGTGTTCGTCATGGATGCTTCTCTTTCTTCTAGATGTGAATGTTTAAAGTATCTACTCAGTAGTTCAACTAAAAGTGGGTTAGCAAGTTTGTGATGTGTTGTTGTTATTTCAACACAAACTAGATGATATTAGTAAAGATTTGGTATGGAATACGTTTTCAGACTTTTAACCTAAGTGCCTATTAAAAATGGTTGTAAAAGCTCCAGAGAAAAGAGCAGAAGATTGACTAAAGCGTATGGCAGTCCTATGAATCTTTAAATTCAGATATAAAAAGCAACAACACAAGGGTTAGTTTGTAGTGATGTCAATCTATAATAGTTTACAATAGTTGCATGCAAGGAAGAATAACGAGCAGTGATGATCAAGGGTTTATAATAAACAACAGCTGCATATGTGACTAACTGACACATGGTGTGGTTACATTTTATATGAAATTGATCTTGATGGAGTGTAATTAATTGTGACACCGTTAGCACCGAGTTATATTAATGAGCATGTGTGTACTACATGTTTAATATTTGTTTTAGACTTAGATGCATATAATTATGCATCATTTACTGTTACAGTACAGTAGATGTAACATTATATAACAAAGACAATGTCAGATAAAGCGTTAATTGGGGTGAAATGTTTATGTTTACCATGATTATAGAGGATGATGGCACTTCAAACTTCCCAGCAACATTGATGTTTAAAATGTTGAACAGTATCACGTAAATAATCAACCACTGGTTTAATTAGTCATTAAAAATCTTTATGTCAACCAGTTTGTTTTTGTCCCACCATTATTTAAATACGAACGAGTCTAGTCAAAGTGAAGATTCGAAGAAATGTGTAAAAGACTCAAACATGAACAGCCTTAAAAATAATCAATAATCTCTGTTGTGAACACAAGAAATCAAAACAAATTGATGTCATTTTTTTACATAAACAGATATTTCACATGTTAGTACCTGAACGAGCAGTAAGATGATTAGCATCATTTTATTTTTCTGCGGTGCAAATGCTGCCCCCTAACCTAACCCATCCCAACAACCACCACCACCATCATCTTCATCATCACCATCATCATGACAGATAAAACAGATTAACTGTTTTACCAAACTAACCGCACAGGCATCATGAATGACTAAAAAAGCAAGAGAAATGCATTAGATCGCCGTTTGAAAACAACCCGAGCTTATATGACGAAGTGACGACACGACCTTGAAAACAGACCTCAGATCTGCTGTCAATAATCACATTAAAAATCTCACTGTCAGCTGTTATTGTGCACCTTAACCCTTCACACACAAGCATACAGTAATCTGTACAGTATTAATGTTATATAATATATCTGTACAGCATTGCGCACATTCACAGATTGTCGGACTGTTGCCTTAACAACGGCGCTCGCGTCGCCTGTATAAAATCATCGACCATATAAATCTCGACCCATAAAATATCACCAGAATAACGTAGAAATACTTACATTGCTCTGCTTTCGTAGACATGTTGAAATGTTTCTAGGATTCATAGAGTAAATGTTTAACAAAGCTAGCGCGTGTATCCGTGTATCGTGTCGAGCAGCTGCTGCTTCCTCTCACACCTGAATGAAGAGAAGCTGCTATACACGAACTGAAGCATCATCTCTTCACACATAGTTTTTTAAATATCATTTGTCAAGATTTACATTCTGCTATTCTTATTTTTCCTATTCGTCTTTTCTGTCAGGACCGTAAATACACAGACGCGTTGCTTTCAATTATTTTCCCTTTGACTGTCAGGCTCCTCTCTTACGGAAATTTGTTTTTTGGCGTATTGATTATCATTGGCTTATACCACGGGTCTGTTGAGTGCTTTATTCTGATTGGCTGAGAAATGTTCCATGAGTGTTGATTATTTTTCAATAAACGCACACCTGACCTGTCAAACGTCTTAAAAATAACCACCAGATCAATGTATGTGGTAACTGTGCTATAAGAAGAAGAATGGACTCTGTGCCACATTACCACCTAGGGTGTGCATTATTTTCGAATAATTCAATGGCATGTCATCAATTATTCCTTACAAAACCACGGTTTTACTACAGTATTCACTTTGTAGTTATTTCAGTTATTTTGTAGTAAACTATGATGTAAGAGATAAAATAACCCTTATTTCAAGATTGTTTACCCTTCAGTTTTTTTGTTGTTTATTGTACACTTTGATGGTAGCGCTGAAATCAAAATCTTTGCAAATTCATTCCTAACCTGTTCTGAATTTTATAACCTAATCTAAAACAATCTGTACATACTTAGACAGTTAATTCTCATTAATATTCTCTCTTACAAAAAATTATAGTATGAAAGTAAATGAGGTCCTTTAACGGTTTGGTTACAAACATTTCTCAAAATATCTTCCTTTGTGTTCATCAGAATTTATACAGGTTTGTAACAGCATGAGAGCGAGTAAATGATGACAAATTTTCATTTTTGGGTGAACTAATCCTTTAATCAATTTTCTTATATTTGGCCTTGAAAAGTTAACCATACATAAAACATTTATAAAGGTGCACTTACTGTCTGTGTGTATATTCATTCGTATCAGATCTAAACATTAAAAATGATTAAAAATGAAACTATTTATTTTGGACCTAAAAGCATTTCAAGTGACGTACATGAGTTAGACGTTCTCGGTTTAGTCTAGACGAAGATTAAGTTAACTGTGTATATACTGCATGACTACATAAGCTTGGATTCTGTAATGATACTATCTGCACTTACATAAAGAGGGCCAGGATTTATGTAGGATAAGTAGGGATAGAAGAAAGGGAACTGAAATGTTGCGTAGTTAGGTTATCAATCAAAAAAATACAATTAGACAAGAAGTTCTCGATGCACAAGACAATAATGTTTTATTTGTGCATGTGCACGCACGCAATCTTTAAAAATGAACATCAAGTCCCACAATAGCCTGCAGTCTATAAAGTTTAACTTTTACACACAAAATATATCAGCTGCTGTAATGCCCTTCAGAGCTCAAGCGTCTCCTCTTCTTCATCTGAAGTTCCTCCAAAAGTTCTTGAAAAACCTCAGGGGTCACATCCTAAAACCAGAGGATGCTGATTAACAATTTTTAGTAAACGCATGGAAAGCTTTGTGATTCCAGAACACATGTTGTTAACATCTTTACCTTCTTCTTGTCAGCTGACTGTTGAAGTAACTCACACAGCTCTTGTTTTAGGTCATTATAACCTAACCAGAAGGAAAACACATTTCACTGGGTGAACAATCATCACATGGCACAAAGACAACCTCATGTCATGCAGATGACCCACACAAACACACTTACGGTAAACCATCTCAAGTTGCTGTACATGGTCTAGTGAGGAGATGCAGGACAGTAACATATTATCACATGTCAGGACTTCAGTTTTTGCCTTTTCCTCGTATGCAAGCAGCGTATCCGACTCATCCAACAAGAACGGAACGCCAGTCTCTACATATATCCGCTAAAAAAATAAAATAACTGGCATTATTACATAGAGGGAAACTGGGGCTTGTTGTCACAAGGGTTATATCTCAGTAACAATCAATCAAAGGGTTCAACTACACAAATGTGTGCCTGCCTTCTCTCTCTCGCTCTCTTTTTTAGTGCCTTTATATGCTTTTTTTAAATGTGTGCATATAAAGTAAATACAGTTAAAAATTATAACAACTTTGGTTTCTCCAAACTCCAGTAACAATTGTGATAAAAATATATGAGATAAAATTATCAAAAATATATTGTGTTAAGGGGTTTACACGTGAAACCCATAATGTAAGCTCATTAAATAACAAAAGTGTACATTAATTTCCATCACTTGATATCACTTAATATTTTTGTTATACTTAACAACCAAATGTAAACAGCTGTTTCCAAATCTTTAGTTTTTAAATGTTAATGCAAACATAAATTCCACAACCCCACCCAACAGTAAAGTGATGTATGAAACTAACCTTACAGCTGGTGCATGTGCACAGTTCAGCTCTCCAGTAATAAGGCCAAAACACAGCAGCTTCCCTTGTTTTCTTCATTTCTTTGGCGTTGAGTTCTTTTAAAATGCATCTGTCCGTGTTCTGAAGCACATGAATTGTCTGATGGCCAGGAGTCTACAGCACACAGGTGAAAGTCATGAAAACAATGTTCATATATGTAAAATTCTAGCTCAAAATATATAATTTATTATGGCATGTTAAAATTGACACTTTGTATAGTTGTGAGGAAAAATGTGCCGTTTTTGTTTGTGTCCTTTTAAATGCAAATGAGCTGATCTCTGAACTAAATGTCAGTGCTGTGGTTGGATAGTGCAGATTAAGGGGCGGTATTATTATAAGAAGATCCCCTTCTGACGTCAAAAGGAGAGCCAAATTTCAATAAGCTATTTTTCACAAGCTTGCAGAGAATGGTTTACCAAAACTAAGTTACTGGGTTGATCTTTTTCACATTTTCTAGGTTTATAGAAGAACTGGAGACCCAATTATAGCACTTAAACATGGAAAAAAATCTGATCTTCATCATATGTCCCCTTAAAACGGCAGATATAACAGTAAATTGCTTAGGTCGGGAAATCCACTCATGCTTCATCATTTTTGTGTGCAACTTGCTCATGTAATAAATTGAGTTACAAAACTGCAGCATCAGATCTGTCGGCTCCACAGTCATGATGGGAATTTGTCCTTCAATCATATTTCAAAGGTGCGCTATACATCTTGTGCTTGCAGAGGTAATCGAAGTCAGCGAACTCATTGTCATGCCCAAGAAATCAGTTTGAAGTGATGTGAGCAATGTGACGACACTTTAAGTGCAATTTATACTTACACAATTTATATTAATTATACACAGAGAAGCAAACCCTACACAGTAGCCTTAGGCGCAGTTCTCAAAAAATGTAACAGGGCATTAATGCTATGCGGACCACAAGTGGTGTGATCAGTGATTGCCTGGTCCAAACAAGATGGATAAAGTTAAAGCGTCATGAAACACTAACCAACACTTTTTTTTAGATGTTAACAAAGTTAGTTGTGTTGCACATCATAGAAGACAATGTAAGTATCTGTTAATTTTAACATTAGGAAAAAAAGAGTTAATTTTTAGCTTTTTTGTGATATTTTTGTCTTTCAGGTTTAAACTCCATATCGTGTAAACGTCGCAGGGTGTGAAGTGGCAAATTACTATAGTACCTCATAACCGTCAGTGTCTCATTAATATTTATAAGATAGCGTGCTCTTATCCAATGCGGAGACGTTTCGCTTTTGTGTGTGCGCGCGTGCATGTGCTCCGTGTGGCCAGTTCAGCCGATGGAGGTGTGTCTGGGGCTAATCGCACACGGATACGGGTTTGTATATTAAAGTAAATGTGACTGTGCCATTACGCACACTCTGTAAATATGTTGGATGATTTTCCCCGCGATGCTGTCAGGACTAGACTCACCATCAACTGAATTTACTTGGGAAAGCTACGGGAGGCAGGTGGAATTTGATCTGTTCTGAGGTACCATCATGTCCTGAGGACTTTTCATTATCTTCAAACACACTATTATTTCAACTATAACTTAATATACTAGATACAATCAGGTTGATGACACTACCTTTTACCTCTTACCATTATTTCATCTATCTGACTCCCTTGACTTGGGGATAAACACGATTTTCCCTTTTCATCTCCCACAAAAGCAGCACTCACTTGCTTTGAGCTCAGTTTGTTAAGAGGTGAAACTATTAAAAAAAAAAGAAGTTAACAATTAATACTACATAAATGAAAAAAATAACAGCATACTTTGACAGCAAATCACTTTAAAGCGTCCATAAAACACGCTGTTTCTGCTCATCTCATGGTAATCTTAAGGAACTTATGGAGTAGTATTACATCCTTCATATATTCAAAAAGTTTTCGTTTTATCAGATTTATAAAAGACAGATTAGTTTTAACGATTCTTTCCGATAACGTACGAAAAAATTCGGAAGGAGGAGTTAGAACTGTGGAAGGAAACACTGATTGGATAACTTATGATTCACTACATGTTCGTGTCGTTTAATTACCCGCCTATTTCCAACATAACACATGACTTACCGCATGCAGCTCATGACCCGGTTGGGACTTTTCAATGAAATCCAGCGTTAAACAATCACACACGCAAAACTCTGCTGCTATCCCGGATAAACAAACTGTTTCCATAATGCTGGCTTTCTTCTCCTTACATCTAAAAACACGCTTTTTCTTTCGTGCCATTGTTGAGTCTTGATATAAAACAAAGCTGTCGCGACCCTCGGCTCTCGCTCTCCTGCTGATTGACGTGTGGCCGTGGTTTTCCAGGGGAAGTGCCCATAAAAACAAGGAACACGTATAGCTAACCCCTGAAACGTCAGCTGGACCCGTATTCGAAAAAAACTTTTCGAAACGTTCTTTTTTGTTTGAAGTGCATTCGGCAATGAAAAACTCTGTAACACATCCAATACTTTTTTGACACTTTGCATTTGTTTGGCATGAGGAAACAACTCTTAGGCTGTGTTAATAAGTCAGAATGCACGAAGTACCATTGAACCTCCCCTTTAACATATTTAGCAAGCTTAAACACAAGAAAACATACTTAAGTGAGTATCTCATTTTCCAACCTTCAAACTGGGAAGCGTATGTCCAGAGGAATGGCGCTTGATTCATACAGCGAACGCAGATCATCTCCATCAGAGCGTCACAGTCCACAGCTGGATTGTCCAGGTGCTACAACACCATCAAACATCTGTTCTTATTACCAAACTCAAGTAAATGAAACAGTTTAATTTGAAGTTGTTTGGGTGGATGAGTATTTACTTTAGCGTGGTACCAGTCCTCACACACAATACACTGAATCATTTCTTCATTAACCTTGAAAGAGTGAAGACACAAGCACACTGACTTTACCAGCAGATTCTTAACAACAAATCATTTCTCCTCATATAACAACATGTAAAAGTTTGAGGCACCTGGTCATCTTCATCTGGATATGGTCTGTCACATGAGCAGTATCGTCCAAAGTAGTTGTGATTGTACACGTTCCTCACATTCAGTGCGTCTTTCCCCTATATGAACGTCATAGGGTAATGCATTACACGTTTTGATTGCTAATGGATTTAAATGTAAGCTTACTTCTTACGTGAACTTACAGGACAGAGTTTGCACGTGAACTCATTAAACTTCTGGTTGCCACAGTCGCAACGGAAATTCCTGTGATCAGATTGAAACGGTTGCAGTTATGAACAACATTGCATTACAATTAATTAAAGAAGGGGAGGGTTAAAGAAAATCTCACAATTTTACGTACAGATGTGGGAATAATTTTATGTCTGTTTATCTGCAGCATTGCTAAACAACACAGTATTTTGAAAAGCGAATGAATTATTCAAACCTTTTGGTGTAAAGTTCTAAGATTTCATGTCCATCATGACAGTTATTGGCACAGGCCAGACACACACCTGCGGGCTCCATGCCAGCCTGGGTACACGTCTTACACGCAAACACTGCCTGTCTCTTCATGTAACCCTTCACAACACAAACAACACAAGCTATAAATAACTCCAGATAAAAGAATTCATTTAACATCTTGGTACATCTTACAGTCGTACATGTTAGGGTTAGGACACAGACACAGGCACACAGACAGACACAGGCACACAGACACAGGCACGCACACAGACACAGGCACACACACAGGCACACACACGCACACAGGCACAGGCACACAGGCACACACACACAGACACACGCACACACACAGGCACACAGACACACGCACACAGACACACACACACACACAGACACACACACACACACACACACACACACACACAGACACACACACACACACACACACACACACACACACAGACACACACACACACACACACACACACACACAGACACACACACACAGACACACACACACACACACACAGTGGCCCTGTCCCAAATGGCACACTCTGGACTTGTGGTCCTCCTCAGAGTCCACACTTTGATGACATCACTTAGTCCTGACTTTAGGGACCCTTGATGAGAGTCCGCGTGGGTGCACCGGAGTTGTATTTTGGACAGACTCGAGCATCACACCGGAAATAGGTAGAGAAGTTGCCCGTCAGTGTGAACTCTTCCCTTCCGTTGTCTGATTGGTCTGATTGCCCTTTCGCAAGGACTTCTGGGTTGGTAAAGTGCGCGAAGCCTGCTGCAGTGCAGGCTTCGCTGAAGACCGCATCAAGGGGGCAAAGGAGGTGCTGATGAGCACACTTCAAAGCATAAAAATGACAGATGGGACACCCTACGAACTCATAGACTAAGCGAGAACGCGCAATTTAAGGCCACGAGACCGAAAGTCCACATGAAGTGCGCCATTTGGGACAGGGCACTGCTTCATGAGGCTTCGAAACATTTACGAATCTTTTGTTTCGAATCAGTGGTTCGGAGCTTGTTTCAAACTGGCCCAAGTCACGTGATTTTAGCAAACGAGGCTTCATTACGTCATAACTGTTTCGAAACGTTTCGAAAATCCGATGGTTCACCACTAAGGGGGAGTTGATCACATGACCAGTGTCTATATGTTTAGGTGAACTCGGGTCAGTTTTATTATGAAAGTTCATAAAACATTTATCCTTCTGACTGATAACACTGCCATGTTGTCTACTTTTTGTTTATAGACAGATTTAATGACAAAAATGTGCATAATTAAAAGGGTATAGTTAGTTTTATTCATTTTTTTGCCCTAAATAAAACTAAAAACACATAATACACTTTTAACTATGTCTTAATTAAGTGTAATATTTTTTTTAACATATTTTAATAAAAATCTTGCTATTATTTTGTAAAAAAAGTGTAAAATGTTTGGACACATCTGGTTTTACGCTATTTTGACCAGCAGGGGTCGCCAGCGTGTGTGGGTCTGCTTCGAAAAACTGAATCAATTTTCGAAGCAATTGGTTCAATTGATTCGAAGCTTCAAAAAGCTTCGTTTCCCCCATCACTACACAGACACATGCTTCGTCCGAAATCGCGTACTACCATACTATATAGTATGTAAAATGCCCTACTTTGCCTACTATATAGTATGGAAGTAGGCGGTTTCGGACGCAGCGACAGACACAAACACACGCACAGAGACAGATAAAAATTACCTCTGAATAAGAGCAGTTGTCAGGGTCACTGCCAGCTAACACAGCAAACGCTTCTTGCAGCTCTTCAGTTGCAGTCTGATTCATGTCGGATCAAACGGAAATCACAAACCCGAGTTTAGCCAACAAACTATTTACACGAGCAGCTGCACGAGGAGTTCTAGTCTAAAGTACCGCACTATAGCGCTGCAAAACGTCACTTCCGGTTTGGGTAAACAAAACATCATGGCGGGAAGTATGCACCCTTGGGCAGACCGTTCTGCGTGTATTTCTAAAGTACTGCGAGAACGACCCGCGTGCAGACCTATACAATCACTCTCGCGGTACTTTGAAGTCATGCGCTGATCTGTCTGCGCAGCCCTGTCGATTTTAAAACATTTAATCAACCACGAAAATATACTTTGGCGAGTAAATGTGCTTTAGCAGTTTAAACGCGAAGCTTTAACAACAAGAAAGACTTCGTAGCAGTATCGGCAGTATCGCACGTTTCTGATTAATAACAAGACTGTTGCCCCCAATGCCCCGCCCTGTGTTGGCAAGGTAACCTAATGCGTGCTGACGTCAACAAAGGCAGCTGCTGCTGACTGAGATCGTTCGGTAACGTGAACCGTCCGCGATTGTAAATTGTCCGCAATGGCAACGGAGGTCGGATTGGATCCGCTGTTTCTGGCGTGGAGCTGCCGCAGAAGACGAAAGTTCGATAGATGCGCAGAGATCTCCACAAAGATCTTGACCGAAAGCCCGTATGACCAGGTTAGTGAGAAGTTAGCTGGTTAGATGAGACGCTTCACTGGATTGCAGTTTATAATCGCATTACACATCACTTCGTGTAGGGAGTTACATATTAAACTAACTGTACATATATTACATGTCAACACTTGTAATACACAAAGATAGCATGAAGTAAGTTACTGTGACTTTCCTCATTACTTTGTTTTACCAAGGAACCTGGAATCTGTCATATTTCTGAGGTAATATCATTCTTTAAGATGTTATAGCTAGTTTTATTCTTCAAACATTTCCCCATTATTTTTCCTATATCGCCTTTGTTATATTGCCAGTATTCCAGATGTTATATGGGCTTTTCGTCGCAGTCAGTATAGTCACAGAGCTTTTCCTCATTCTCTCATGTATGTGATGTGACGTGATTGATAAATAGATGATTGAACTTTGATTCCTTTGAAAGCGTACAGTTTACATGTTTGTTTGTTTGTTTGAAGGCGGCGTGGAGCTTAAAGACTCGAGCTCTGACAGAGATGGTGTACATCGATGAGGTTGAGGTGGATCAAGAAGGCATAGCGGACATAATGTTGGATGAGAACTCCATTGCCCAGGTTGCACGTGAGTAGAAATATCACAGTACAGTCAAATAAATTAAACCATAATCAGATTCACAATAGTGTCCTTTCACGTTTATGTTATTTATGTGCGATAACTTTAGGGTCATTTCACAAACATTGCTATGAATTAAGTATGTAAGTAAATGAAGTACTTTGTCCTATAAAAATGTTGTATTTACCACAGTCTGTTGATGCTTTATTCTGATTGGTTGAGAAATGTTCCATGGGTGTTGGTTATTTTTCTGTTATACACACGCCTGACCTGTTAAATGTTAAAAAAACACCAAAGCAATGTCTGTGGTAACTGTGGTATAAGCGGAATAATTGACCAGCGGTGTAATCACCTTGGGTGTGCATTATTTTGAATAATTCACTGGTCCGTGAACAGCTTGTACAGGGTGAAACGAAACAAAGTTTCTCCAAGACCAAGGTGTTGGACAAGACACACACTTAAGTGTACATAATCAAATGATCACAGACTATAAAAGCTTAAAATGTATAGCAAGAAGTCCCTTGGTTTGGGCCCTGACAGGATCGAGCCCAAAATCATATCCAGAACTTATCGATGGCTGGTGCATCCGTTTTGTCTAGGTGGGTTTGGGTCAGATGAAGGGTTGTGACAATGCAGTCAACTTTTGGGGCTATAGACAAACTGGAGGGGATCCAGAGACGAACACTGAGGGCATCTGTGTTATGGGGTGATGACACCGCTCACACAGATGTTTAACTAACATCTCCTTGCTGCTCTCTGCACATCCTATGATCACTTTTTGCCACTAATGTTGTCGGGTCTAGCAGCTTTCTGTAGGATTTCCTCTTATCTGTCATGGTGCAACACACGTTTAATCTAAAATAAGAGGCTTTTCCATTACAGCTGTTAATCAGATGCTTTTTTTGCTGCTCTTGTTTTGTCAGGTCCAGGAACATCATTGAGACTTCCAGGAACAGGCCATGGTGGTGCACCCACTCCAGCTGTCAGGTGCTGACTTCAGAAATCCACCTCATTACTCTCTCATGTTTAACATGGAGCTGGACAATAATTCAATATAAATATATTTCACTGCATATTTTTGTTAATTAACGGTAATATGGTATATATGATGCCGATGTTTCGTTATACATTACAGCGTCCCGTGGACTGTGGCCTATCACATGTCACGTCTAAAACGTGTGTTAAACGTGGGTCAATGCGCTTCTTTCCAAAGCGGACACACGTGCCGTCTTTCATAGCTAAGCCAATATAAGCCTTGATTTCCTGGACTCCGAGGAAAATGGAATGCTTGGTCAGATTTAAATCGCTATTTGTATCTTGCGTCAAATCATATCATTGTCACGGTGCGATCATTTAATCTGTTTTGCCCAGAGAAGAGCTGTCAGTCACTCAGAAGTACGAGAAGGAGGTTCAGGGTTAGTTCGCATCAAGTCACAGCTTCCAATGATGACGCCATATAGGGATGGAGAACTGGAGATAAAACGCAACACCAATTGAAATACGAAAGAGAAAAATGGGCTTACGCCATCAGGTGTCCATGTTAGAAAAGGGGAAAGATGAGAAACGTGCAAAAGATAAAAATATGTATGAAGCTATGACACAATAAAATGTATATAATGTAGTATGCTAGTATCTAATATATCATTATGTAGCTTTCTATGCAATAACAAATAGAGCTTTAATATTCATTTTTCTGTCCAACTATCTTATGTAACATTAAATAGCCTACTACCATTCAAAACTTTTAGGGTCACTTTCACTTAGGCTATTTTACTATAACATATTACTATAATAGCAAAATGATAATAACTATGTATCTGTGAAAGTCAGTACTGTGACTGAAGAAATCCTTTAGATTGAGAGCCCTGCATTACAGCATTTATGACTGACTGATGTTCATGTGCATCTTATTAATATTAAAGCTGAGCCTTAAAGCCTGTGTTTATGTGAGAGTGAGTTTACATTTCATTTTGAAATAATAAAGGCTAAGTACCAATTAAAGATGAACATCAATTTATTTATACCATTTTTATTTTTTTAAATATTATATTGTGTTATTGGAGGAGGCTTCACGGACTTGGCAAATTCATTTGTTCAGAAGTTTGTAGGTACAGACGTTTGTTGTGGGCATTCTTTGCAATTTATCCTAATGCTTTTTTAACATTCTTACTGTTATTGGATTTATACCGTATCGACCGAAATTTAGAAGTATAATGGGGGTATTTTTTTCAGTATGGACCTGCAAAATGTCAATAGTAGAATTTCAGCCTAAACGCCCATTAGCATATAGCATTTACGTTGCAGGCAAACTCAGCAGTGACACCTTTGTTTTTAGCATTGTAACAACATTTTCATTAATTTAATGTTAATTCAAGGAGGAAACAATCGTGTTTGAGGCTCATAATATGTCATTACCATGTACAGAACTCTTATCATTCATCTATGCCTTTTAATACAGTTTTACATTCTACAGCACCTTTATTATCGAATATCCTATTTAGATTGTAAAATGTGAATGCAAAGGGTCAAAAGAAAGTAGTGTAACTTAAGCTGGGTAGTACACGCCACAGATATTCATGCTGAATTTGGGCCGATTTTCCCCTTACGACAATCCTAGGTAGAGTCCCGATCATCTTTGTGGTTGGACCGATTATCTTAACAGATTTTCCTGTGGTGCGCGTGCGGTGCGTTAAGAGTGCCTGAATCTGCTCAGAACCATCAAGATCTTTGCGTGATTTCCTGTTTCCTCAGCTGAGACTCGCGTTGTTTGTGAATCTGAATCTGTCATAACCACATAGCGGCAGTCTACACACTATAGGAACAAACATTTTAAATCCTATATTTTTCTCATCATGTCTGTGGTCTCTCACATTTTAAAAATCTGAAAAGATTTTTAAAATCTTTTGGTGTGGCAACAAGTTTAGAGTCTAGAGTTTATGCATTTCGAAAAAAACCTCTTTTAGTCACACATGTTTGCTGATATAAACATTTTCTGTGAGCCATTAAAAATATGCATTTGCCTTTTTGTTTAATGGCATAATATTCATTCAGTATTTGTCTAAACATTTGCAATATTCTTAGGACCAAATTATGCAGCCCTATTTTTTTAAATAAATTGATCAAGAGGATTAAGTTTTAAATAAGTTTCTTAAAATGTTTCCTAGACCTATGACCCAGTTAGGACGACCTCTAACAGGGTTTGTGAGACCAAGCACGCTCTCTGGTAGACCAGAAACTATGGAGCAGGCCATCAGAACCCCCCGCACAGCGCAGACGGCTCGTCCGGTCACAAGTGCTTCTGGAAGATTTGTCAGAATGGGAACTGTACGGTGCATGTTATTTTCTGTTATTGAATTCATGGTACTCAATACACGTACTGTAGATTTCCACTGAAATTTCTGAAGTCAGGTGGACTTTTTATAGCTTTCATTTGGAATAGTAGGATGTGCGGTAGTTTCAGTAATTTGTTGTCTTTTTAGAAGAGGAAATATTGTCTTTATGATTTTTTTCTCATTATCTCAGGCCTCTATGCTAACAAATCCTGAAGGACCTTTTATTAATCTTTCTCGATTAAATTTGGAAAAGTATGGAAAGAGACCAAATGTGTCAAAGGTATTTGGAAGCTCATGAGGAAACGGTAACCTTTAACGTTAACGTGATAATAAAGTTCTTAAAAAAACTTTCTTTTACAGAAACATCTAGCCTTTGTCTGATTCATTAAAATCAATATGTACAACTATATAGAATATATAACATGCACGTTCTCCGAAGGTTTGATTTAATGATTGATACTGTCTCTCCCTTTTACACATGAGACACTATTTGAATACATCTTTCATCATGAAAATGATGTAAAAACTGTAAGTAGTTCCTTATTATTCCTCCATTTTACATTCTTTCTCTATTTCTATAAGTTTTATTTTATTCTGTTTTATTTTATTTCTAGCATTGTTAAGTCTCTCTCATTTTAACTTACTATTATGTGATGTAAGCCTAATGTAGATTTCAGAGCAAGTTGAATGCTCTTTATAGCTGTCTATATGACGAATAAATCTAAAATCTGTCTGTCTGTATGCTGCTGATCTGACCTGATATTTTCCTTTGTGGCTGTTCCAGGCATTAGATCTTGCCGCTCTTGCTACTGAGCACGCTCAGTTCAGAGACTGGTGGTGGAAGGTACAGCTGGGAAAATGTTATTACAGGTAAGAATCCATGACACTTACTGTATGACACTAAGAATCTTGATTCAACATCTGAGTTTTAACATTTTTCAATATGAATTTGTATTTGTAGGCTCGGTTTGCACCGTGAGGCTGAGAAGCAGTTTAGATCTGCACTCAGTCACCAGGAATTTGTTGATACTCGCCTCTACCTTGCAAAGGTATCTTGTTGTAGTTATTGTTTACAGCCTACAGTGTTATGTTCCAGTGAGAACCTTGTTTTTTTATTGCTTCACAGGTATATCAGCGTATGGATCAACCGATCACCGCTCTACATGTTTTAAAGCAAGGCCTTGACCACTTCCCGGGTGAGGTCACCCTGCTTACAGGAATTGCCCGCATCCATGAGGTATTTTTGTGTTGTTGCCATGGCTGCTTATTTAGGTGTCTTTCACACTGACGTTTTAGTTTGAAACGGGGCACGATTCTTATGAAAATGCGTATGCTGTAATGCTGCGCAGCAATGAAGCATCTCATTCCTTGCTCTAGATTACTCACAGGGTTTAACTTCGTGTCATGTGAATTTTTCGCTTGAGTTGAATATTTTCATCTTGAAGCGAAAAGCACATGTTAAAACACGTGTTTGTGTAGCTGTCTGTGATTTAATTGTTGACAACTGGGTTATTGGATATAGTCACAATTTCTTTTAATTTTTACATTACTGTAATATGTCAAAATTGCTATAACCTTTAAGATACAAAAAAAAACTTCTGCCCTGCCAAAGATGCAGAGTAATATTATAGTTTTGCAGCTTTTAGTTTTAACTTGGTTTTAATAAGTTGCAAGGCAACTATGCTTTAACTAGCAACATTATCAAGTTATATACTGAAAAAAATGATTGATCAGTTTGGAAAATTTATCATGATTATATATTTTAGCCAATCCCTTATCAAACATTGTTGTCCTTTATCAGAACGCCATTTTAGAAGAAAAATATGCAGCATACAGTTGTTGTAGTAGGTTATTGCATGAATGAAGGTCATCTCTTGCAGGAAATGAATAACATAAGCTCGGCCACAGAGTACTACAAAGAAGTTTTGAAGCAGGACAACACACACGTCGAGGCTATTGCCTGTATTGGCAGCAATCATTTCTACACTGACCAGCCAGAGATTGCTCTGCGCTTCTACAGGTGTCATTTCCTTTCACTTGTGTATTTAACATTACATGCTTCAAGACTCTATGTTTGATTTCTCGCTCCCTTTCTCTCTCTCTCTCTCTGCTGTTCTGATTTTGGCTAGACGGTTGCTGCAGATGGGAGTCTATAATTGCCAGCTGTATAATAATCTGGGTCTGTGCTGTTTCTATGCACAGCAGTATGATATGAGTCTGTCTTCTTTTGAGAGAGCTTTATCTCTGGTGTCCAGTGATGAGGAACAGGCGGATATCTGGTATAATCTGGGACATGTTGCAGTGGTGAGGATTTAGTCTTCTGAAAACTCATCTTTGCACTTTTATTGATGATTTTTAGTATGCTTACTACAAGTTTATACATTTTAAAGCGGACGTTTTTCCTGTGTTTTTGAAGCTTTGATTGTGTTGACAGTGCGCAATATAACGTGTGTTCATGTTTTGTGTGTACATTTTTTTTTTTTACATTTTTTACACAATTTACTCATCTCTATATCACTGTACTAAACACGGGCTGATGTCTTCCTTGTTCTATGAAGTTCCTCTTCCAGAAATACATAACGAGTTCTGATTGGGTAGCTTGTTAATCTCAGAAAATATTTGGCTCTCCAAGTACCACCATAATGACCAATGTTAAAATCTAGAAGTGTAGTAGGCCTAACTATTCAGAGCGTTGCACAGTTTAAAAACAGTTTTATTCCTAATAAGAATAATTATTATTTTTATTTCTTATACAAATATGTATTATTGTCAGCCAACCATTACAAAGTTTGAACATTAACACTTCACTGTGCTTACAAGTAAATAAAAACTTAAATAAGATGAATGATTTAAATAAAACGTGCCCAAAAGTTTATTAAAAACTGTACTGTAATTTAAATGATAAAAATCTGTACTTAAATATATTTTCAGATTAATCACACCCTACTTGTTAATTTGCAAAATTAAGAATATGCTTATAGTTTTGTTAAACATCATTTACTATATGCCACAAAGTAAACCATCAGACTGAACAAATTCAGTCACTTTGTGCATTTAAATGTAAATACATCAATGTGGTTTATTTTGAAAGTAAACTAGTCACTAGATTTATGAGGAATTTTATGCTCTTGTAAACATTGTTGTGCTCTGTTAGGAAACTCTTGCATATATGAATGGTAATAATATGACACAGAAAAACTATTGAATAATTAGTGGGAGCATTTGATACAGATTTATTATTAATAACTAAACTCCACAGCAAGCTTTTCTCCCTGAATTTAAAGTGGATACTGTAACATTCATAGTTGTTTTGGCAAAGCATGTCGTCACATTCAGAGCCCCGCGCTTCACACACGCAGGCAAACCAGATCCACGCGTGCTTGTGTGTTCGTCTTGACGCGCAGCGCATACTTTTGATGATGAAGTTCTGCGAGAGCAGAGAAACCTAACGTTACTCCGTATTCTTTTGAAAGAGTCTCGCGAACCATCGTTACAAGGTCTTTACAACACTAAAAACAAACCTTATGCCCGGGGATCAAGCCCGGCCGCAGTGCTGGTGGTCTGACTGACTGATTTTAACGCGTTAATGATTAAAGAATTAATCTCATGCGTTAATGCTGACAGCCAACATGAAGCTTTAAACGAAGGTTTAAAGGTTTGAGCTCCTTTCGAGGACAGCAAACCAAGTTCGTTTACCATTTAATGTTAAGACTTATGCTGCGTTCTCCTGTAGTGTACTCCTGTGGGTGAAGTTTAGTCAAAAACTCTTATAATGATGACATATCTGGTTAGTAAAAGGCTGTAGTCCAAACCGGCCGTTCTCTGTAGTCCTTGAAAGCCAATTCTGTTAAAGAAAATATATTGTTCCACATTAAACTTTGAGCTTTATAATTTTGAAGGCATTATTTATGTTCTAACAACAACATTACACACTAATGTCATCCCGTCAAATGCCATCATGTGACCTTACCACGTAAAGCTCTTGTGACTAGGTTTCATATGCATGTTTTGCAGGGGTGTAAAAAGTATTCAAAAATAATTCTTAAGTGAAAGTACAGATTAATCCATTCCGTATTGAACCTGGATACATTCTAGCCACCATTTGACTGTAAAATAAAGGAGGTAGACGAGAACGCTCTGGCGGTGACTGGATCATTAACTGGAACATTTACTTATAAAAAACGGCCTGATGGAAGTGATGATAAAAATAAAGTATGCAACGTCTGCAGCAAAGAATTTGCATATCATAGAGTTCGTCCACTCTAAAGTACCACATCATACAAAGCACATGGATTAAAGTTCTCTGTCGTTACACGGATTTCCGTCAATTGCAAAATTATTAAATTAACTTTTCATAAATACGACGTGTATTCAGCTTTTTAAGTGGGATGTGATCAAAGCCTGGAGTGGAGCAAAATCACGTTCCTCTTTCCACTGTAAGCTTTCTGTAATCACTACGCACCGGATCCACTCCGGGTTTTCTGGCTGTAGCGCGTAAGATGAGGTAAAACTTTATTTCAGCTAGCATGGACATACTTATAATGCAGGAAGGCTCCGAAGTTTTGGAGATCGATAAAGGTGTAAAAGACCAATGGAGATTGACTTGGCTTAGCGGAATGATGAAGATTGGGATCAGAAAACCAAATATAGCACAGTATAGGTGTCCTGTATTTTGTGGGTAAACGATTTCTCTCGTACGTGATTACTCGCGTTCCGTTTTTGACTGCTACGTTGATCTAACCAGTGGCTGATAAATGGGTTTGTTAAACTAGTGAGTACACTTCATGTGGCGCCACAAGAACCAAGAAGCAGATGACATCCAAATCCCGTGAGAGCAGTTCGAGAAATCATAACAGAAGACTGCTTCCTAAATGCTCTTGTGGTACTTTGATGTCATCCACCTGTCGGGTTCTTTATTTAAGGTTTATGTTCAATTGCACAAAAAAGCCCTGCAATTGATATTGCACTGTTAAACTTTTGGTAAATAATCTTCCTGAAGCACTTTATTTCCTTAGCATATTACTTTAGGTCATTTTTGTTGATCGTTATGGCCATTATTTGAACAGTGAAAATACTGTAATAATAAAAGAGTTTTTGAGCTTCATTGTCACTAATGCTGATTATTCACTGATTTATTTAAAAAGAAATATTTAATACTTTCACAGCAAAAATTATGTAGGCGATTAATTTAGATTAATTAATCACAGAGTATGTAATTAATTAGATTAAAAATTTTAATTTTTAAGTACATAAAGTGTACTCACTAGTTTAACAAACCCGTTTTATCAGCCACTGGTTAGATCAACGTAGCAGTCAAAAACGGAACGCGAGTAATCACGTACGAGAGAAATCGTTTACCCTGTAGCGAATTTGCGGGAGGAGGGAAATAACGTTATTTGAAACACTATGAACCTCCGACCGAAACACTACGGGGATTCCCAAGGGAATCTTAGATTTTAGCTCAAAAGGGAATATTATGTATAATTAATTGTAATTAATTATACAAGTTTATCAGGTTTTACCTGGCGTAGCAGAATTAATAATAACAATTAATTAATATGTTCGTCCACCGAAGACATATATCCATAATCGTATATTAACGTCTAAGAAATGTTAATTTCATGGCCTTTAAAATTAACCTTCTCACTGATATACAGTGCTACTCGCAGCGTGTAGCTGGATCAAAAGGCAGAAATAGTGACTTTAATTTCATGAGCATTGAACACAGAAACAATTCAATTGTGAAAATGCAAACCGGTTTATTAACTATAAAATGAAGTACACATAACGACTAACTAAACATACACACATACAACAACATAAAACATAGATGAGAAAGAAAAGATTAAAAAAAGCTAGAGAGAGAGAGTAAAAGATTGGCAAAGCACTATTGCTTAACATCTGCACAAACCATCGGATAATCTCTAAGGATCGCCTTAATTTTCATAAGGGGTAAAGCTTGAACATCAGCGAGTAAAACGAGTTTATACTTGCGTTTGGCTCTTTGTGACGCGGTGCAAAGTTTCTTATGCTCGCGGTGCGAGCAAGGAGAGAGAGAATCCAGGTGTGTTCGTTTAAGATGGAAGTCCGTTAAGTTGTTTCGTAGGGCGGATTGGTCCGCGGGGTTTTCCGAACTCTAGCGCAAAGCCAGGAAAGACTGTCCTGAAGAGACAGGGCTCAGAGAAAAGATGATGAATCCGAGGGACTCTGGGTGAGTCTCAGCGAGTTTCCAAACTGCGCTGACGGGTTACCTAAGTAACCGGGCGACTGGGCGCTCATGAGTGAACTAAGCCACTGACCGAGATACTGAGCGAATTGAGCTATTGAGCGATGATCAATGAGCAACGAGCCATGATGGCTTGGGCGATAGGCCGTTTTGACTTTTCACACGCCCAGCCCATTTTGGGTGTACGGCCAATGTGTGAAGTGTTCGATTGCGCGGGGAAACAAGCCTTTGTTCTTTCAGACAACACATTTGCGTAATTGCATAATGATACAAGTTTGTTCCCATAACTCTTCAAATCGATATTAAATGACATTGATGCGGCTTATGGTAATATGATACATAGAAATGATTGTGAAATAAAGAGTAGATTAATTTGATACTATACAAGACATGGGTTAAAGATCACGTTGAATAATAATTACATACCTAAGATATCAACCAAGCTACAGAGAATAAAATCTAACTAAAGTGTTAACACACAGTTACATCACACATACATGATCATGCAGTAAAGGGATATAACATATATATACATTTAAACAGCTCATTGTGATCTTTGAATGTGGTTTCATCACAGACGTATAGTCTGTGACCCCAGCTGTGTCTCTGGCGATCGTCGAACGAACGGCTCTCAGGTTTCTCTGGTGGGTTTCCTTTGAAGCTCCTTTGAAGACTGCATTTGTTTTAATTGTCGCCCACTTTACAGCCTTGATAGGTGGTAGATATCTGGGTGATTGTGTTATCAGGACACAGGGTTATCGAAAGTCACAATTTTAGGGCTGTTTACGATCCAGACGCCAAATGGCCTCAATCTGACTCCGAGCCATTTGCTACATATCCCCCCTTCATGGCCACCAGGGTCTTGAGAGACTTTGGTGGGCGATGGTTCAATAGGCGATGGTTGGACAGGTCATTTGGGTCTGGATGGCAGGTGTATCTTAATTTTCTGCAGCGCTTCGGCGTGCAGACAGAGGGGTGATTTCAATGAGGTTGGGCTCTTGCTTGGCTTGCGTGTCTTGCTTCCCATGGTTCCGCTTGAAGGCTTGAGGGACGGCAGCTGTGCACTTGTTTACTGTTTCCTGCATCCCGCTGACTCTTCGGTACAGGATGAAAGTGAGGCCAAGAGTAAGGGCGTATCCTACTCCTGTGGAGAGGCACAGTACCGTGTCAGCGGCGGTCCAGGCTCTGAAAACAGGGAGGCTGTGCAGAGCTGGCATGCGAGCAAGTGCCTGGAGGGCAGTGTCGATGGGCGTGACATCAATTAGTTGGGTCCCCCCTTCTGCAATCATCATCTCCAGTTCAGGGTCTAAAGTGAAGTTGTGGTCCCTGAAGAAAGTTGAAAATTCCAGTTCGGTGTGGTACTCCTCACTGGGAAGGTGATAGAGTGCGAGTTCATCGATGTGAAGAATCGCACCTTTTGGAACTTGGATCCACATCGTCTGGTTTGGTACACTGATGCGGGTGGCTGTGTCGTGTTGGTCGTAGGTCAAAGTGGCCGTGCTTGCTGGGGTGTTGACCAGCCATCGGTCACCTACGATCTCAGCTTGGGTGTTAGTGACCTCGGCTCGTGGTTTAGCTGAGGCAGGACAACGAGAGTCAATCTTCATGGGCCGCAGCCCACAGATGCCGTCAGTGTTGTCCAGAAGGAAAGGTTTGCTGGGGCAGAGATAATGAATGTCTTTAGTGAGGCTGCACATGCGCAGGTTTGGTGCAAGGTACAGCTGTTCATTGCTGTCATGGTAAGCCACAACGTCGGGGGTGCGTATTCTGATGTGGGTGTTTCCCTGCCAGAAGCCAACATGGACAATGTCTTTAAGTCTGTAGATGTTGTGTGACTCGATGATTGGCAGGTTTATCAGAAAAGCAAGTTCGCCTTGTTCAGGGGCTATGCTTAGTGAGATTGCGCTACCTAGGGAGTAGGCCAGATGTGCCTGCAGGGTGTCTGTTGGGCCTGCAGTGACAGAGGATAAAATGGTCTGTACCAGGCTGAGGGGTACCAGGCAGGGTGGAATGGCTGCTGCGGCAGCTCCGAGTAGGGCTCCCAGGAACCGCTTGGGACGCTTGGTTTGTCCGCCAAGACCTGCCTGTGTGACAGTCATCTTCTGAAGTTGGTACAGCATGTGTTTGATATCAGCCTCTGCATGAATCATAGCATCCTGCGCCCATCGTTCTCCTGCCCAACTGGTTTCTGGTGCTGATGCTGTGTAGTGTGCTCTGTAGACATCACGGGGGTTGAGTCGGACGTAGACCTTTTGGGTATGTGTTCTGCAGTTTGTGATTAGGAGTCCAGGTTGCTCTTTTAGGACGATGCCTGAGGCTGGACCCGGTGACACGATTTCAGGTTGCGACCATCCCCCATGTAGGCTGATGTACAGAACAGTGATCCACAGCAGCATCCTGGTGACAGAGAGGGAGAGAGAGAAAGAACAATAGGCGAGCGCTGCAGGTCCTTGTTTGGTCAGGACAGTTCTCTTTCTTTTCATTGGCGGCTGTTCCCTAGGTGGCAGAGTTCTAGTGATGAGGCAGTGTGGAGAAGTTTGGTTCGTCCCCCCTTTACTATCATGCCATAATGTTGAGTGTCTCTTGACTTGGTTCTGGTTGACCCATCTGGAAATTGGTTCCTTCTGACTCCTGCCCACCCTGATCTGGTATGCAATGGGGGAGAGTTTGTCCACAATCTCATGAGGTCCTGTCCAGTGTGGCAGAAATTTCTTTGACAGCTGACGGTGAGCTGTCTGAATTGGCGGGGCGAAACTGTAGTACCAGATCTTGGTCGTTCGAAAAGCGAAGGTCGTTCCCGGATGAAGTTCATCCAGATACTGGTGAGTGGTGTCATTGGGTGCTGGAAAGAATTCTGCCAACTTTGTGAATTGGCAGATGACCGTGAGAAAGTGTTTGTTGCCCCTCGTTGGCCTGGGTAATGGTCCAACCCAGTCTATCTGGAGGTCTGACACTAAAAAGTTGACACCTCTTTTTTGAAGTGGTGCTCCATGGTTTGGCTTAGCCGGTTGGAACTGGCAGCAAACCAGACATTTCTTGATGTGTTCTGCTACATCGTGCTGCATTCCAGGCCAGTATGCCACATGTTTCGGTGTTTCATCAGTGGCTTTTGTGCGGTGGTGTGCGGCACATGCTGTGTCATGCGCATACATTAGTATGACCCCCCTATGGTCCTGAGGAACCACAAGCGCAGGTGTAGTGCGGTCATCAGGGACATACCCGAGGATGTTGTGTTGTATGCGCAGCAGGTGCCTGACATCGTTGAGACGTTTGCGGGTTGGAGCAGCAGACAGGTCAGAGTTTGTGATAGGGTAGGTGGAGGGGTCTGAGAGGTGGTTTAACGTAGCTTGGGTAGCGATGTTAAAGGCTTGTAGTTTCTGATGATCTGCATCATCCTGCATGGCATCTGCATCTTTTAAATTTTGTTGAACTTGTGTGTCAAGTCCTGGGTATGGCTCTGAGTCTTTGGCTGGATGCAGAGTGCAGAGCAGTGAACTTTTGAAGTTTAGGTCTGAGACGAAGTTCCCGCGGCTGGCTGGGGGGTGGTCCATGACCTGTGTGACCTGGCAGTTTACCTCAGATGCCCTGGCTGATTGAAAGGGTAAAGGTTCTCGCACTTGAGCCCAAATTTTTAACTGTTTAAAGTCCATTAAGGGTTCAAAGCGGTCTAGCAGGTCTTTGCCAATGAGGAGAGGGTATGAGTCCATTGGTGAGATGTACACAGGGTGTATGATGCTCATAGGACCGATCGTCAGGTGGATGGGAATCACCTGTTGCAGTTGAACTTCAGTCTGGCTGTAAGACTGCACATTCAGCATACACCTTTGGGGTTTAAGGGTCAAATTTTGGGCCTTAGCTCTGTTCTGGAGTCTGGTGAAAAGCTGGGATGACATCAGCGTTAGGTCAGCTCCGGTGTCGACGAGGGCTTCTAGTTCAACCTCATTTTCCAAGGTGATGGATAGATATAGCTTTTTAGCTTCTCCTCTTTCGATCAGGTTTCCCAGGAGGCTTGGTACTGGGGCTGTTGTATTAATGGGAAGGCAGTTAAGGCTGGTTTCCTGTGACTCTGTAGGGAAAGAGACACTTAACACAGCACTCTCTGGTACTTGCAGGCTTTGATTGGTTGGTGTTTGAGATATTGTTTGTATGCCAAAGTCTTTGAATAAGGAGTCGGGTTTGTCTTTGTGGTCCTCCTTGTGGGGCCTCTTTTGGATTAACTCCTTCAATATTCTCAGAATCTCTGCTGTCTCAGACGTGTCTGTGTCACACTGTTTCGGGGGTAGTTCAGACTTAGATTTGCTCTGTGTGTATCGAGACTGATCTCTCTGTTGACTGTTACCAGTATTTGATCTGCCAGGTGCAGGACGGTTACCTCTAGGTCGTCGGCCAGGTTCCCACGAGCCGCCACCCTTCTGGTTGTCTGATGAGTTTGGCCGGCTCCATGACCTCTTGGCGCGTCCCATTTGGTGCTTGGGACGAGCCCCTACATGGCCGTACCATTCCTGGCTGGCTGTAAAGTCTCTTGACCCTCTTGGCCCTCTGTTGAAAGGTCTTTCACTGTGGCGTTGTCGTGCGCCCTCCAGTGGTAGTTCAGGGTACAGTTCAGAGACAGGGAGAATGACAGGGTTTTTAACAGTCTTTTCAGAGGCCGCTCTTTGTTTACTATAAGCTTTATGGGCCAAGTCCCGCAGCTGCCTGGTTGTCATCGTGCGAGGGCAGGCCATAACCCCTAAGTGTTGGCTTACTGTGAAGTGAACATTTCGCAGGAAGAGGATCCTGAAGTTAAAGTCCTCCTCCATACCTCGCTCATTCCGAGAGCCAAAGTAAGCTCGCCTGAGTCTGTTGTAATAGGCCTGTGGAGTTTCGTTCCGGCTCTGTTTGAGGTCCATCGCCGTAACAAGTCCTTGTTCTGACTCTGGATCCGAAAACTCTTCTATTAAGGCCTTTTGCAGCTGCTCGTTATCCATCTTGACGTTTTCTGGCTGCCGGTCAAGGAAACTCCTCACCTCACGACTGGAAGTAACCCGTAGCAGATACAGTTTGTCTCTTGTGGTTACATTTGGCAGTGTTTGCAAATAAAAGTCAATGTCCTGCAGGTAAGAGTGGATATCATAGCCACCTGCAGGCTCTGGGGTAAATGTTGGGATATTTCTAGCCAGCTTGTCGAGGTCTTTGGGTGCCACGCCGGGCATGTCTGCAGGTGACCTCGGGAAATTCGTCTGTCCCCACCCCCCTATGGTAGTGAGAGGTTCTGGGATGCTGGCTGATGTCTTTAACAGTGGGCTCCCGCCCCCCTTTTCAACAGAAAAGCTTTGGTGGGGGGGTGCAGGCTCACTGGTTGAATGAAAGGGAAAGGTTGCTTTTTCCCTTACTTGTTCAGCTTGCAGTTTATATGCATAAATGAGTTCTTTTTGGGCGGAGTCAAGGTCGTCCCTCGCCTGGTCTCGTTGCTGAGCCAGAGCTCGACCTTCATCTCGAGCCGCTCGCAGGTGATTCTCACAGGCCTTCAGCTTGGCATCACGTTCCTTCAGTTCTGCCTTTGCTCTCACCAGAAGATGTTCAGCCTGCTGGAGCTTTCCAGACAGCTCTTCTCTGGCTGTCTTTTCCTGTTGCTCCTTGTGCTCTGTGTCTGTGCGGAGTTTTGACAAGGCCTCTTGGAGTTGCCCAATCTCGTCCTTTAGTCTCCAGTGTTTCTCCTCCATTGACGGGTGTTGATCCTCTAATCCCTGTGTCAGCTGATCTAGACGATTCTGCGCGTCCTCCTGATTCCTCCGTGCCTCGGCTGCTTGGAGCTGTAGAGCTGCTGCATCCTGTTCCAGTTGGGCGATGTTCCTTTCGCCCAGTTTAAGCTGGATGATGAGGTTGTGAGCGATGGCACCTGTGATCTTGGCTATGTCCTTGTGACTGTAGCTCCTCGTTGGGTCGTGGGCTATGAACTTGTCCAGGGTGCCGTCGAGTTGCTCTCTTTCCAAGTGTTGCAGTTCATTGGCGAGGTTGGGCAGAAGTTCAGATGTCACAGCGCTGAGCCAGGCCTCTAGCTGGTCCCAGTGGTTGACAGGGCTTGGTAATCTGGACATGTTGACACACTGGTAGAAGAGAAAACACAAAGAGCCAATGCGAGTCCGCACAGTTCAGCGAGCTACGGCAATAAAATATATATATGTGGGCTATAAGCTTATTATCAGGGCCTTTCTCCGGCGGCACAGATAATCAGTGTGGGAAATAAGGGAAAAATTTTAGTAATTTGTCGCTTTGTTAAAACCTATAGGTCGCCTTGGACATTTGGTTATTCGAGCGTATTACTAATGAATTCTCCTAATGGTTTGTGCAGTTTTGCTCTTTCAACCCAAAATAAAGTGAATCAAAATAATTAAAATTAATTAATTATAATGATAAAAATAAAATAAAACATAAAGCAAGGTTGCTGGAAATGAAATGAAACAGGAAAGTGCAAAAGGAGAGGAAAGAAAACAAATAAATAATAAAAAAAATTAAAGAAATAAATAAAAATAATAAAATAAACTGAAAATGGGAATTGAGACCGCCAACAGACGAAGTCTTAAGGCTGGGAAAATTAAGAGTATAGGAGGTGGAAAAGGGGTTTCCTGTTTCAGCTTAGCAGGTTCTCTACCCTAAATTTGATGACAGGGCCTTACAGGGAGAGGGCACTATGGAGTCATGTGAGTTAGGGGAGTGGCTTAGCTAGATTGGCTGGGCTAGACCCAACCTGATAGGGATCTGGTGCCTCTAGTGGCTACAGAGTGGAGAAAAGTGCATCTCTTTTACACCAACACTCGTTGACTATTTAAGGAAACCCAGGGTGGAACACAGAGACAAGGCGCTTCCCTGAGCACGCAGCCAAGAGTGCCGGGCCTTCTGCCCTCCCCACCTCGACCGCTCAACAGTCACACCCTTCACACCGCCGGGCCGCACTCAAAGGTGTCACCCACCAACTGGCACTGCCGCTAGGGCTTTTGTGTGTCAGCTGGCAAGGTTAGCGATTGGAGTGCCCGGTGGCAGAGGTTGCACTGTGTCTTGCTGCCTAAGGTGCTAAAGGAGGGAGCTACCGCAGCACCCCGACTGTACACACTCGAGTCAGTTCAGCGGGACCGGTCTCTTGTAGAACTCACCGCTGGCGAATCCTTTGATTCATCTATCAAGTGTTAGCCTTAAAGAGATTCACAGGGGCTTATCCTATTGCACCAGTTAAAACATAAATGAATTCACTGAGAATGGGACTTATGGGGCTGAATTCTATTCACAGTAAAGAATTGATTCAATTAAAATTTAAAATAAATCAAACTGCATTGAATTTAAATTTAAACTTAATTAAAATACAATCTCTACAATAGAAAAGAGAACAGGAGAGTAAGGAGTGAGAGAGACCAGCAAAAAAAAATGAAATAAAATAAAAATAAAATAAATCAAAATAAAATAAAAATTAAATAAAGAAATAATAAATTAATAAGCCACAGCAATATTAATTATTATTTATAATTTAAGACCATAACATTCAATATGTAGGAAATAAAACTACAAAGTAGTAGAATAACCTAGTTATTGAAGTAAGGTCAAAAATCCAAGTTTGATTCCTGTCATACACTCCCAAAAGAGTTTATGAGAGGACCAAACGAGCTTTTCCCACTAGATGGCGATATTTCGCCCAACAAACAAAGAAAGCGGAAGTCAGACGTAGAGTAACGGAGAAGAAGAAGTGTTAGACACTCACGACTGACATCTAGTGTTAGAACTAGGTAGTACGCTTTAAACTGACAAAGATTCGCTTCTATACAGTAATTACATCGGCGGCCGCTGCGTTGCTAAGACGACGGATGTAATTCGCTCGTGTTCAGCCGGTGCCTCTTTTGGCTTACGTTACCGGGACACGAAATAAACAAGAATCCAACGTGCTTTATCATACGTTGTGACTATAAATACTTGATCAAGTTTTTATCTCCTTTAAAATTGAAAAGTCTTACCCTCGGGGCTTACAATTTTAAAAATCCACGTACGTGAATAAAATGGAAAAATACAATAGACAGCTTCTCTAATTGTAAATCATATCCTGGAGATTTAACAAAAAGGCCTTATCAGATGGGAGTACTCACTCGACCACCGCTTCGCTCTAAATAAAGGAATTCTACTCTTTATTAGGCGGAATCAGACGGTAATGCAGCGTATCAAAGGGTTTTTAATACGGTTACCTTAAAGACTGCAGTTAAATATACATAACAGGGCGCGAGTCTGTTACGTCCTGAAAATGATACAGGAAAATACATTTTCATTCATACAAATAAAGAACGAAATCAGTTATAGCTGATAGTTCTTTTTCATTCACACAATGCAAAAACACATTTGATTTGTAACTGGTTTGCTCAGAAAATAATGTTTAAATCTGCCCGCATTCTCCACCATTATATGTAGCGAATTTGCGGGAGGAGGGAAATAACGTTATTTGAAACACTATGAACCTCCGACCGAAACACTACGGGGATTCCCAAGGGAATCTTAGATTTTAGCTCAAAAGGGAATATTATGTATAATTAATTGTAATTAATTATACAAGTTTATCAGGTTTTACCTGGCGTAGCAGAATTAATAATAACAATTAATTAATATGTTCGTCCACCGAAGACATATATCCATAATCGTATATTAACGTCTAAGAAATTTCATGGCCTTTAAAATTAACCTTCTCACTGATATACAGTGCTACTCGCAGCGTGTAGCTGGATCAAAAGGCAGAAATAGTGACTTTAATTTCATGAGCATTGAACACAGAAACAATTCAATTGTGAAAATGCAAACCGGTTTATTAACTATAAAATGAAGTACACATAACGACTAACTAAACATACACACATACAATAACATAAAACATAGATGAGAAAGAAAAGATTAAAAAAAGCTAGAGAGAGAGAGTAAAAGATTGGCAAAGCACTATTGCTTAACATCTGCACAAACCATCGGATAATCTCTAAGGATCGCCTTAATTTTCATAAGGGGTAAAGCTTGAACATCAGCGAGTAAAACAAGTTTATACTTGCGTTTGGCTCTTTGTGACGCGGTGCGAAGTTTCTTATGCTCGCGGTGCGAGCAAGGAGAGAGAGAGAGAATCCAGGTGTGTTCGTTTAAGATGGAAGTCCGTTAAGTTGTTTTGTACGGCGGATTGGTCCGCGGGGTTTTCCGAACTCTAGCGCAAAGCCAGGAAAGACTGTCCTGAAGAGACAGGGCTCAGAGAAAAGATGATGAATCCGAGGGACTCTGGGTGAGTCTCAGCGAGTTTCCAAACTGCGCTGACGGGTTACCTGAGTAACCGGGCGACTGGGCGCTCATGAGTGAACTAAGCCACTGACCGAGATACTGAGCGAATTGAGCTATTGAGCGATGATCAATGAGCAACGAGCCATGATGGCTTGGGCGATAGGCCGTTTTGACTTTTCACACGCCCAGCCCATTTTGGGTGTACGGCCAATGTGTGAAGTGTTCGATTGCGCGGGGAAACAAGCCTTTGTTCTTTCAGACAACACATTTGCGTAATTGCATAATGATACAAGTTTGTTTCCATAACTCTTCAAATCGATATTAAATGACATTGATGCGGCTTAAGGTAATATGATACATAGAAATGATTGGGAAATAAAGAGTAGATTAATTTGATACTAGACAAGACATGGGTTTAAGATCACGTTGAATAATAATTTCATACCTAAGATATGAACCATGCTACAGTGAATAAAATCTAACTAAAGTGTTAACACACAGTTACATCACACATACATGATCATGCAGTAAAGGGATATAACATATATATACATTTAAACAGCTCATTGTGATCTTTGAATGTGGTTTCATCACAGACGTATAGTCTGTGACCCCAGCTGTGTCTCTGGCGATCGTCGAACGAACGGCTCTCAGGTTTCTCTGGTGGGTTTCCTTTGAAGCCCCTTTGAAGACTGCATTTGTTTTAATTGTCGCCCACTTTACAGCCTTGATAGGTGGTAGATATCTGGGTGATTGTGTTATCAGGACACAGGGTTATCTAAAGTCACAATTTTAGGGCTGTTTACGATCCAGACGCCAAATGGCCTCAATCTGACTCCGAGCCATTTGCTACAACCCACAAAATACAGGACACCTATACTGTGCTATATTTGGTTTTCTGATCCCAATCTTCATCAATCCGCTAAGCCAAGTCAATCTCCATTGGTCTTTTACACCTTTATCGATCTCCAAAACTTCGGAGCCTTCCTGCATTATAAGTATGTCCATGCTAGCTGAAATAAAGTTTTACCTCATCTTACGCGCTACAGCCAGAAAACCCGGAGTGGATCCGGTGCGTAGTGATTACAGAAAGCTTACAGTGGAAAGAGGAACGTGATTTTGCTCCACTCCAGGCTTTGATCACATCCCACTTAAAAAGCTGAATACACGTCGTATTTATGAAAAGTTAATTTAATAATTTTGCAATTGACGGAAATCCGTGTAACGACAGAGAACTTTAATCCATGTGCTTTGTATGATGTGGTACTTTAGAGTGGACGAACTCTATGATATGCAAATTCTTTGCTGCAGACGTTGCATACTTTATTTTTATCATCACTTCCATCAGGCCGTTTTTTATAAGTAAATGTTACAGTCAATGATCCAGTCACCGCCAGAGCGTTCTAGTCTACCTCCTTTATTTTACAGTCAAATGGTGGCTAGAATGTATCCAGGTTCAATACGGAATGGATTAATCTGCGTTATTTTTTTTAACGCGTTATTTTTTCTCAGATTAATTAATCGAATTAATGCGTTATTTTCACAGCCCTACAAAATACACAAAAAAGCTTACTTGACAATTGAGATGGAAATGATTTAATATTTTTATTTTTGTTCCACAGGGCATTGGTGATTTGACGCTGGCTTTCCAATGCTTTAAACTGTCCTTGGCATTCAACAATAATCATGGTGAAGCCTACAATAACTTGGCCGTATTGGAGTTACTGAAGGGTCGTATTGAGCAGGTGAGTGTCAGTTAGGCTATTAATGTACATCTTACATGAGTTTTAAGGGCTTTCTGTCACTAATGTGTAATTAAAATCTAAGATGTCCTATAATTTTTTTGGCAAAATGTTTTACAATGTTTTACTCTTTACCCTGCTAATTTTCTTAGGAAATTTAAACATAATTGTAATTAAATGATAGACACCCACTAACATAATTTTGGTTATTTGTGCAAAAGAACAAATTTAAAATCCCAGTAATCACTGCTTCCCTTTGATGGCAGGTGACCTATTTAGAGATAAATTGATTTGTAGGGTTAGGATTAATTTTATTTGTTTTTAAATGTGTTATTTAAATATGCCAATAAGGTTTTTTGGGGGGGATTTTACGGTCCAGCTGCTTGTCAGTTACCTCTTTCCACACCAACATTTTTTAAAACAAGTTGCCAGCCCCAGCATTTTTTATGATTTCACAAAAGTTTAATGCCTTCCAGAACATATATAAACATACAATGTATCAAATGAAAGAACAGACCCTCTGCTTTCAAACAAAAAAAAAACAAAGTTTGAACTGTTGACGTGTTTGCTTTTGGGTTGTTGGGAAAGAGGCCTTCTGGTTGATAATAGAGTTAACTCGTCAATGGTGGGGAAAGAGTTAATATCCTCAAATGATAGAATATCTGACCTACCTTTATTTCTTTTTGCTTTTGATTTTCCATCAATTTGATTTAAATGCATACTGCAATGCATGTATATAAACATAAATGTATTAACATGTAAATGTAAATACTTTTGTCTTGTTACAGGGTAAAGCTTTCCTCCAGACGGCAGCTTCATTGTCCCCTCACATGTATGAGCCGCACTTTAATTATGCTTCCCTATCTGATAAGGTACAACCTAGTTTTATGATGATTCAATTTTTTAGCTGAAAAACATAATTTAACACCGTGTTTTTTTTAATGATGTTTCTTTGTGGCCTGAAGGTTGGTGATCTTCAAAGTAGCTATATGGCAGCTCAGAAATCCGAGGATGCTTTTCCTGAGCATGTGGACACTCAGCAGATCCTGAAAAACCTCAGACAGCATTTTGCCACACTATAAAATCATGTTATTGTCTGTCATTTGACTGGTGGATCTGGTAAAGGGGAATTATAATGGTCATAACTATATCATGGTATCAGATGTTTCTCAGAACTGCTTGCACATATATATTTAAGGATGTTATTTGAATAATTCCTTTTCGTGCTCTAATAAGGTCTACCGTTTCACGCATAATTGCATGTATTTATTGTAATAAAACAGCTGCAATTTTGAAAAATGTGAAGTAACTTTCAATTCATTGGTGTGTTTTTAGCAGGTTTCCTGAAAACTGCATCTTTCATTAGTTGGATAGTCTCTACCCATATAAGAATTATAAGGCCATGTTTACATAAAAGGATTTTAAAATGAAAACTATCCTCGTCTATACTGGCATTTAAAAACAATGCATGAAACGAACATTCACACACACTGGGCATGCGCATAAAAGTGTAAAATAACTTATTACTTTAATAATAGCTTATCTTTAGCCATGAATGCAGCCTAGGGGGTGTGCAAAATTGGCAAAAAATAATAAATCTGGATCATTTGCCGGCAACGACAACAGACAATATTTTTGATCCTTTAAAATGTGTTTGTGAAAGTCTTATATTGTTCTAGCTCCCCCTACAACATTAACATTAATCATATATTAATATTTTTACTAAACAGAAAGGTCTTTATGATTTAAGTAGTGAACTTGAAGCAAAATAAAATTCAGCAAATGCAAACTTCCATCAAGGACCTCTTAATGCTTCATCATACCAGGGCTGCGTTTCCCGATAACGTTGTCTCTTAGCGCACTACGAAGACTCTTAAGTTAAACCTTAACTACAGGTATACCTTTTCTAGGCGTGTTTCCCGAACTGTACCTTAGCGGGTTTCTTAAGGTATGCTTTCTTACGTACGACGTTACCAGGTGCTGTCCATGGCGCTGGTGCTGAATAGGTTGATATCGATTGCTCGACAATCAATTGTTCACTTTATGTAAAAGGTACTTCGCTGCGTTATGAGAGAGCGGTGTTATTTATTAAAGAAACATTTCAGAAATAGTTCAAGTTACGTTTATTAGGAATATCTGGTAAAAATATTTCAAATTGCAAACAACTAAATATAAACCTTGTATATTTTATTTTATATCAAACCCGTGCAAAACTCGCAACTTCATGTCCAAAAGTATCATGCATAAACTGCTCCAATGCATCCATTATTCCTTCAGTTTAAAGGATAATTTATATTAGGGGTTCCCAATAAATGCATTGCACAGGGAAATAAGGTGGGTCGTGCAAGTCACCTGGCTTGGCTGTGTGCATTACACTTAAAATATATAAAAACAAATTGTTGTTCATTAGTTCACGCGTTTATGTGTTTGGACACTGCGCAAGCAGCGTGTTTACAATGCGGATAACGCTTAATGCAACCCTTAATGGACGCATTTCTGGAGCCGCGCCTGTATGTTTACCTTAAATATAACAGAAAATATATATTATATGATATATAAATATATAGTATGATTGTTTTAGGTTTAAGCTTTGATTAGTTTTAATGTGGAAAATTTGTTGACCTTATACAAGCAATTATCAAGTGGAGCATTTTCTTTTTAATGTTTATAAAGAATATGGCATGCAGTTGCCTCAAAGTTATAAAACATTAAAAAAACTTCGATGCAAAGTCGAATTAACATCAATAATAATATTTAGGAAAATCAACAATTATGCTCCCGTGGCATGCAATTTTTTAACTTGATTTGTTTTATTTGCAGCTAAAATAGCCGGTAAACTAAAGATTTAACGGATATGAAATGCACAAATAAAATAGTAAGTTTCGCTGTATAGCTGCCTGCCATAGTTTCACCAACTCCTCCACCCAAAATCTTTTTTTAATAGTTTCTTTAGCCTGTAATAATAGTTCACAGCTGATGTTCCTTTGGAAAAAAATATAAAAAATCTAACAACCATCAGTGTAATAATGTCTAATTATGTGAATGTTTTATTCTTTAAATAAATAAAAAATGCCTAATTTAACACGGAGTGTACTTCAACTTTTTTTTAAACAGATATTTAGTTATATAGACTGCAATCTACACAAGCTTTTATCACAGTCATGGCCCCTAGCGGAGTCAATTGGGATAAGGTATAGCTAAGAGTGCTCCAGACCAACCTTCCGAACGAACGACTTACAGAAGTGATACGTAAATAAGAACGTTTCGGGAAACACGTATTAACGATAAGGTACAGCTTAAGGTACAATTTAAGAACGACGTAGAGCTAAGAAGGTTTCGGGGAACGCAGCCCAGGACATTTTGGCAAGGCAAGGCAAGGCAAGGCAAGTTTATTTGTATAGCACATTTCATACACAGAGGTCATTCAAAGTGCTTTACATAGAAATGAGAAAACCAAAAATCAAATATACATGAATTTTAAATATCAATTAAAAGAAAATAAATGTGATTTTAATAAAAACTGTTTAAATGTATGAAAAAGAATAAAACAGGAATACAAGTTTAAAACTTTTAAAAATAAAAATAAGAATAAAAACAAGAGAAATAAAAATAATTAAAATAGTGCATATAAAGTGCGGACGCAGCATAGTGCTCATTCAGTAAATGCATAGCTAAACAGATGTGTTTTGAGTCTGGATTTGAATGTGACTACTGTTGGAGCACATCTGATCTCTTCTGGAAGCTGGTTCCAGCTGCGACTGGCATAAAAGCTAAAAGCTGACTCTCCTTGCTTTGAGTGAACCCTTGGTATTTCTAGCTGATGTGATCCTAATGATCTGAGTGACCTGTTGGGTTTATATTCAATGAGCATATCAACAATGTATTGAGGTCCTAGTCCATTGAGTGATTTATATACCATTAATAATACTTTAAAATTAATCCTAAATGTAACTGGTAGCCAGTGTAGAGACCTGAGGACTGGTGTGATATGTTCATATTTTCTGGTTCTGCTCAGAATCCTGGCAGCAGCGTTCTGAATGAGCTGGAGCTGTCTAATGGTCTTTTTGGGAAGGCCATTACAATAATCCACCCTGCTGGTGATAAAAGCATGCACAAGTTTCTCCAAGTCTTGTCTGGAAACAAAGCATCTAATTCTTGCGATATTTTTGAGATGATAGTATGCTGATTTAGTTATTGCTTTGACATGACTACTGAAACTAAGGTCAGACTCCAGAATCACACCAAGATTCCTGACTTGATTTTTAGTTGTTTGACCCCTAGCGTCAAGGTATGCATTCACCTTGAGAACTTCATCTTTGTTTCCAAACGCAATGACTTCAGTTTTCTCTTTGTTTAACTGAAGAAAGTTTTGGCACATCCAACTGTTAACTTCATCAATGCATTTGCACAGGGAGTCAATGGGGCTATAGTCGTTAGGGGATAGAGCTAAGTAGATCTGAGTGTCATCTGCATAACTGTGATAGGCAATTTGGTTATCTCTCATTATTTGGCTTAGTGGGAGCATATACAGGTTGAACAGGAGTGGCGCTAGAATTGAGCCTTGCGGGACTCCGCATGTCATGGATGTCCACTCAGATTTATTGCCACCTATACTTACATAATAACCTCTCCCTTCTAAGTATGACCTGAACCATTTTAGGACCATCCCAGAAAGCCCGACCCAGTTTTCCAGCCTGTCAAGAAGTATGTTGTGATCGACAGTGTCAAAAGCAGCACTGAGGTCGAGTAGCACCAGCACTGATAGTTTGCCTGTGTCTGTATTGAGGCGAATATCATTTATTATCTTTATGAGCGCTGTCTCTGTACTGTGGTGTGGTCTGAAACCAGATTGAAAAATGTCAAAGTAACCATTAGAAATTAAGAATTTGTTCAGCTGATTGAAAACAACTTTTTCAATGATCTTGCCTATGAAAGGAAGATTTGAGATTGGTCTGTAGTTGCTCAATACAGTGTTATCTAGGTTGCTCTTTTTCAGGAGGGGCTTAACAACTGCAGTTTTAAGGGACTTTGGAAAAGTCCCAGAGATAAGTGATGAATTTACCACTTCTAGGAGATCTGGTTCTAAACAGTTAAAGACACTTTTGAAAAAAGATGTTGGGATTGTGTCAAGGGCGCAGGTTGATGTTTTAAGATGCTGTACTGTTTCTTCCAGAATTTGACCATCAACTGCTTCGAAATCAGACATCGTAACTACTTTCTGATGTTGTGATCTGACTTGTCTGACCCCTGCGCAGCTCAAGGATGTACTGATCACCTTTCTGATATTATTGATTTTCTCAGAGAAGAAGTTAGCAAACTCACTACATTTGCTGTCTGAGAGCATTTCACTTGGAATGTGACTTGGGGGGGTTGTTAGTCTCTCTATAGTAGCAAAAAGAGTGCGTGTGTTATTTATGTTGTTGTTTATAATATTTGAAAAGAAAGTCTGTCTAGCTTTGCCTAGTTCCACACTGAAAGCACGAAGGCTGTCTTTATAGATATGATAATGGACTACAAGTTTTGTCTTCCGCCACATGCGCTCAGCTTTTCTGCATTGTCTCTTCATATTCTGCACCTCTGTTGAGTTTCTCCAAGGTGATTTTTGCCTGCCATTCTTCTTCCTGACTTTCACAGGAGCAATATCATCGATTGCACTCTTAACTTTAGAATTAAAGGAATCAAGGAGAAAATCAACAGAGTCTGCAGATATGCTTGGTGTTAAAGATATAGCCTTCATAAATAGCATAGCAAATAGGTGTTCTCATTTAAGCATCTCTTTTTGACAGACACAGATTTAGTTTCAATAGTAGGAGAGATTAATATATCAAAGAAAATACAGAAATGATCAGACAGTGCTACATCCTTAATAACAATTGATGAGATGTTTAAACCCTTACTGATAATTAAATCTAGAGTGTGTCCACGATTGTGTGTGGGTCCATGTACATGTTGAGTCAGATCAAAAGTATTTAAAACAGCTGTGACATCTTTTGCCATAATACTGTCTGGCTTATCTATGTGAATGTTAAAATCTCCAGCAAGAGCAAAACAGTCAAACTCTGAGGAAATCATTGATAACAGTTCTGTAAAGTCCTCAACAAATGCTGGAGAGTATTTTGGGGGCCTGTAAATAATGATCAGTAGAATGCGTGGGGTACCTTTCAACACAATACCTAGATATTCAAAAGACGGGTAATTCCCAAATGACACTTGCTTACATTGATAGACATCTTTAAAAAGAGAAGCTACACCTCCCCCTCTCCTAGCATTTCTGCAGACATTCATATAAGTAAAGTTAGGAGGGGCTGTTTCATTAAGGACTGTTGCACTGTAGCTTTCTTCTAGCCATGTTTCATTTAGAAACATAAAATCCAGGTTGTTTGTGGTTATTAAGTCGCTGACTAGAAGTGATTTATTTTTAAGTGAACAGATGTTTAAAAGTGCTAACTTAACAGTACTAATTTTTTCCCTAACAGAGATCTTAGTTTGATAAATCACAGGCAGCAGATTAGATTGATTTGCCACACGGTTTGATACAGCCTTAGGCTTTCTATCATGTACTAGAACAGAAATAGAGAAAGATATAGGTACACTGAGTTCCTGCTTTTCATACAATTGAAAGTATTAGTATTTTCATAGCAGAAACTCGACACACATCACTGAGAGCCGTTATCAGTTGTTTTTGGTTCACCTACAGCAGATGGAGGAGGGTGTGTGTCTTGGCGTTGTGTCTGAGACCGAAGAGCTCTCACAGGACGAGGAGGGGAAGCTGGGCCCACTGGTTTTGGTGGTTGTGGGGCTTGTCGTTTTCTGGTCGAAAGCTGGGGGCTCGCAGCAATAGAGTGGGATAGTTTAGTTCCAGCATAAACCAGTTCCTCCATTTTTCCGGAGAAGGTCAAAAGCGGGGATGCTGGAGAGAGGAATGACATATCTAGTGAGGAGGAGTCCTGTTTCTCTGATGTGACCGGAGGCTGTGATATGTAGTCCTGGTTTCCCTGGCTGTTTTCCAGAAAGTCGTCCTTGGGTGCTGAATCTTGGAGCAGTTCTAATCTGACACAGTCTGACTGTGGTGAGCTCTGTGGGCATGACTCAGCTGAGATTGTGTCCATGAGCAGTGGTTGTTGTGGCTGCGTGGTGTTATCTCTATCCTTGTGGGATATGTCGACGTCATGTCCATTTAGGTGCTGAAGAGAAGACCTGTGGTCATTCATACTCTGTCCAGGTGTGTGTGTGCCATTCAGGTTGAGTGGATTGGCACACACTGCTGAAGGATTATGAAGGGAGAAATAGATATTGTCCTTTAGCACTCTTGCACCCAGTCTGTTTGGGTGGATGCCATCCTGTTTAAATAGTTGTCTCTGACTCCAGAAAAGATTGAAGTTGTTGATAAAGTTCAGTCCCTTTATGTTGCAGGTTTTTTGCAACCATGTATTAAGTCCAAGCAACCGTGAAAACCTATTTGTTCCTCTTGCTGGAAGTGGTCCACTGATGAACGGCTGAACTTTCACTGTTCTGAGTGTTTCAAAAAGTTTGTTGAAATCCCTCTTAAGGAGTTCAGATTGCTCTTTGTGAATATCATTCTTCCCCACATGAATGACAACTCGATTTACAGTCTTATGTTTCATCAGAATGTTTTGAAGTTCCCTGTTTACATCAGAAACAGTTGCATGTGGAAGGCAGCACGTAGTTGAGTCCCTGTTGTTAATGTTTCTGATAAGTGAGTCGCCCAATATCAGAGTTCTGGGCTCGGATGCGCTCTGCGCTGAGTGCCGCTGTCTGCTCGATCTTGAGCGGCGGTTAGCATCAGCTGCTGGCTGATTAGATCGGTGTTCAATCACATTTATCACATTTGGGGATTCCTCACTCATATTAATTAATTTTTCAAATCTGTTCTCAAGATGTATAGGTGGTGGTAGAAAGTCAGTGTTTGCAATCCTTGTCATAGCTGTATCTGGGGTAGAGGAAGCTACTGCAGCAAAATGTGATGCTCGTGACAGTCTGATTTCTCGAGTGATTTTGGGTCTTGCTCCCTGTTTGTACCATTGATTGGTGTGTTGATCATTAGATTCATGGGACTCACCGGCTGTATGCTGAGGGCGTCCATGATGACGAAGCTCTGTTGTGTGTTCCGTCTGGTTTTGTAGTCCTGTAAGTAACTTTGTTTCAAGAACAGCAATCCTTTGTAAAAGTCTGTGGCAGTTTGTGCAGCAAGTAGTTTTTTGATGAGGCATTTTTTTTTCTTATCCTTTTGAATGAAGGCAGCTGTGTTTTTCCTTCTGTAATGTAAGCTGATGGCGGTGGGAGGCTAGACAGATGAAAAATGCCACTTTTTTTGTAATCCTCCAGTCCCGAAAGTTTAACGTTGATGCCAAGCTTTGTTGTTTGAGCACTATGCTGATTTGCTGAAGTTAAAATTATAAGATAAAATATAAAAAGCGATAGAGCAAAGCGCGGAGCAGTAAGCAAAAGCGTCCGAACAGTAGTGAAGCAGGAAGGAACCACAGAGTGTGCCAGTAAAGGACAATTTCATGCACCCAACATTGTGGGAAGAGTTTGTGGATGTCCCCTTCCTGTTCCAACATGACTGTACACCAGTGCATAAAGCAAAGGTCCATAGAGAAATGGATGAGCGAGTTTGGTGTGGAGGAACTTGACTAGCCTACGCAGAGTCCGGAGTTTAACCCAAAAGAACATCTTTGGGATGAATTAGAGCGGAGACTACAAACGAGGCCTTCTCGTCCAACATCAGTGTCTGACCTCTACATTTCTCACACAATACACAACTCATTCAAATATAAGAATTTAACTAGTTATTATTAACAATAACCATTACATATTGCTGAGTTCATAGAATACCACTGTTGACTATATTCATAAAATGTCAGCAAATTTGTTAAAATGTAAGGAAACAGTAATTTTATAAATTTACCAGCGAGTGCCATTCAAATAAATAGGTTTCAATGCTGCGTTGGTCACTCCATGACACGATGTTACTTATGCATTTACAGTTGTGTTCAAAATTATTCAACCCCAACTGAAATTGATTGTTTTGGCCGGTTTGGAATTGATTTTGATCATTCAGTCATCCTGCTTACAATTACATCAAAGAGGCATGTGTAGGTCAGACAAATATAACATAACATTTATAATGAAATAACCACAAATGTCTTTTCTGTGCTCACATCATTATCAGTTTTATTCAACCCCCAAGTGACATTCAATCTTAGTACTTAGTACAACATCCTTTTACAGTTAAAACAGCTTTTAAACGTGAAGCATAGCTTGACACAAGTGTCTTGCAGCGATCTACGGGTATCTTCGCCCATTCATCATGGGCAAAGGCTCCAGTTCAGTCACATTCTTAGGCTTGCGCACTGCAACTGCTTTCTTTAAGTCCCACCAGAGGTTCTCAATCGGATTTAAGTCTGGTGACTGCGATGGCCACTTCAAAATGTTCCAGCCTTTTTTCTGCAACCATGCTCTAGTGGATTTGGAGGTATGCTTGGGATCATTGTCCTGTTGAAAGGTCCAACGTCTCCCAAGCCTCAGGTTTGTGACGGACTGCAACACATTGTCATCCAATATCTCCTGGTACTGAAGAGAATTCATGGTACCTTGCACACGCTGAAGTTTCCCTGTACCTGCAGAAGCAAAACAGCCCCAAAGCATGATTGACCCCCCCACCATGCTTCACAGTAGGCAAGGTGTTCTTTTCTTCATAGGCCTTGTTTTTCCTCCTCCAAACATAGCGTTGATCCCTGGGCCCAAACAGTTCTAATTTTCCACAGAACACTATCCCAAAACTTCTGTGGTTTGTCCACATGACTTTTGGCATACTGCAGTCGACTCTTCTTATTCTTTGGAGACAGCAAGGGGGTGCGCCTGGGAGTTCTGGCATGGAGGCCTTCAGTACGCAGGGTGCGCCGTATTGTCTGAGCAGAAACTTCAGTACCCACATCTGACAAATCTTTTCTCAGTTCCTCAGCAGTCACACGGGGACTTTTTTCCACTCTACGCTTCAGATAGCGCACAGCAGTCGCAGTTAGCATCTTTTTTCTGCCATGACCAGGAAGCGTTTCAACAGTGCCCTTTGCCTTGAATTTGCGAATGATGCTTCCTATGGTGTCTCTTGGTATGTTTAACATCTTTGCAATCTTCTTATAGCCATTGCCCTTCCTGTGAAGATTAATCACCTCTTCTCTTGTCTTCCTGGACCATTCTTTTGACTTCACCATGTTTGTAACCACACCAGTAAATGTTTAGAAGGAGTTGAGTATCACAATCATTTTAAAGCTGCCTAATTGGTGCTTATTAGGCTTTATTGCTGTTCCCTGACATCCATAGGTGTTTTCAATACCTGATTGAAAACACTTCAATGAACCTCTGTTCTCCAGAGTGGTAGTTCTTTAAGGGGTTGAATAATTGTGTCAATGAAGAATTCACAAAAGAAACATTTACTACTATATTACAAAACCAATTGATGTCATTTTAGTTGCATATGGTTCTTTAAGAAGTCATTGTAGGATTTCATTCTGAATACAATTACAAATGTACACTAAATTCCCTAAAACCCTTAACAGCATTGGGGGGTTGAATAATTTTGAACACAACTGTAGTTCTTCCAACAGACATCTATGTGTGTGTCATAACTCACTTATTATATGGCTCTGGATTCTGGTATATGCTAAACTAATTCAACATATATAACCCTAGCATGCAATTTGGCATTACAATTTGTAAATATATATATGTTACTTATTATAAATGTAGGGGAGAGTGGGGCACAACCTAACGCTTTTGGCTCAATCATTAAACAAATTTTGAATTTGATTGATTATATTTTTACACAAGCAACACAAACATCTCTGCAACAAATGACCATTTGAAAGTTTGTTTCTATCACTTACCATTCTTAGACAATTACACCAAACATGAAAGAAGTGCAAACGTTACAACTTGCCCAACTTATAGATAGGGTTAATTGTAACAGGCAGGGATTAGTTGTAACACTTGCTAAAAATTAATTTGCAGGCAAATATTTTAATACTGTTTTGTCTATATACTTGAAGTGGAAATTGTTTATAATAGCCTATATAAGCTGTTTTCACTTCATTAGTGCTGACTGCTGGGTGAAAATATTTTCAAGCATAACAAAAAAGTTGCTAAGCGCTACAGACATATTTCAAAATGATGCTATGTTTTAGTCAATAAGACACTGATTAAGATGACATTAGATGGTCTTACACACTCAACTCAGAAACCGAAAAAAATAACATATGATGAAAAATTTATTTACATGACACCAAAACACTCTTTCATCAACAACTCTATGGAAAAATATTATACCTTTCCATAAATTTGGAGACTGTCTTTTGGCAGTGTGTAAACAATACTGGAAAAACATATAGTTCAACCCTGTGCAAAACTATACCACTATATACCACTATATACCACTATATACCACTATATTTAATTTATGTATATTAAACTGTACCCATCAAAATGGTCATTACTATAAACATTTAACAGACGTAAAATAATTGAGTTCATGACAAGTTCACTTCTTTAAACTGTGTGTTATGAGAGGGTGAGGTATATAAGGAGATACATCAAAAACCCTAACCAAACCTCAAAAGCTTGTACTTCAAGAACAAATATAAGGGAGTAGGAAAAATCACTTGAATGAAACTTTAAGATCCCCGGCCCATACCACAACCAGGGCCGCATTAATGCATGGGCTTAATTGGTTGGGAGGAGGCCTCCAGTGATGCCGGAAGAAAATAACATCCGCATTTGATAGTTTGATAGTTGATAGTCCCTTTAAAATTACGGATCACCGCTTTGCTTTAAATGCTTTTGCTTTAAATGTTAAAGTGATCCTGCCTGGGAAGCCCCGGCTAGAGTTCAGCGATGTTATTTCATTTTTAGATTTAGCGCATCAAAGTAGTTATGACCCCCCCCCCAAAAGACGACAAGTGAGACCGACCATAATATTAAATCACAAAAGAGACAATCATGTTGGGCTTAATTATGTGCAGATGTTTATCGTGTCATCTTTAGACAATTTTGACGATTATAACAAATATTTTTTATTAAATGCAACTGCTCAAACCCACTGCTAATGACTCTTTAAAATAACATAACGTTAGCTAAACATTTTGTTTGTTTTAATAACTTGGCCAAAAACAGAAGTGCCATCTTATGAACATGTGTTGATTCAATTCACAGAATATAACGGAGAAATATTTTTTATAGAATCATTAAGATACATAGGTATTAATACATTGTCGGTAGAAATGGCATATGTCTTTTAACGTTAGCTGGTTTGCCAACCGCCATAAAACTCAGATAGAAGAAGTGTCATCTTACTATGAGCTTGAAAGGATTTATAGCTCTTAAACTCCTGCAAAGTGTATGCACTCAATCCAAAAACAAGGTAATTGACCAGGGGCCCGTTTCAATAAGGAGATTCAACCAACTCTGAGTTAAAACTTGAACTCTGAGTTGACCTACTCTGAGATAGGAGTTTTCGGTTACAGAACAGCTGATCTGAGTTAGTTCAATCGACTCTGAGTAGGCTGACTCTGAGTTAAGAGCATGCACAACCACTATGAAAAGCCATCATCAATGGAGCTTCGATATTACGATTAACCATGGCAACAGCACGTAAAAGAGGTCTGAATCCTTTTTACTACTAAAAATACAAGCATATATTTAAAAAAAGTGGTTGTTGGAAATTAGTACTCTTGTGAATGTGTACATTTAATTTTTCATCACGGTTAAAATATCAGAAGTAAATAAACCGAGGATTGTACGTTATTATATTTATTTTTATGCATGCAATCCTATGGAAAGAAAGATGACAGCAGCTCAGCTAAAAATGAAATTAGGCATAATACTTGGGCATAAAAGGCTACGAACTTTACAAATGTTTGTCACAAATAAAACTGAAATATGTGAAGCCGGTATTCAAACTCATGTCATCCAGGCTTGGGGCGGTAACCAGATTACCGCCATACCACGGTCATGTGACCAATGCCGCGGGTCTAAGCTCCTCACTGTCATAACCGCAAAAAAAAAAACTTGAAACATTGGCTTGCACTTGTGTGTATATGTGGGGATGTTATACATGCAGCTTGTTAACAACCGCAACTTGTTAACTGAATATTAAATGATATGATTTTAATATTAAATTGTCATTGAGTAGAAATACAGGTGACGTTGTCTGTCACTCGTTTAAAGTAATACAAACATTTTATCTAATTTGAACGTGCAAACAGCTTCAACAGATCAACAACAGAATCAGGTTTCATACATTATCAAATTTTCACGCAACATAAAGAGCACGCGATCAGTCCGAGGACTAATATCCAAAGAGGTTAAATTGTCTCTTTTTCATCTAGCCTACAACAGTGGCCATTTCTAAAGCAGGACACATTTCAAAAAGTTTTGCTTTTGCGTCTTCTTTCTCTGTTTGTGGCAAAAGACAGATGTTTATGGTAAGGGTCGAGGAAAGAAGCGGTTCGTTCCGAGCACGCGAGACAGAGGCGGACTGCCCAGGCGCGCGCGAGACAGACGGACCTTGCACACACACGCGCGTCTCCATGCAGCTTCCCAGCTATACTCAAGCACAGACACATTTGCAGTACAAGTGATTTCTCATACAAATGGTTATTTTACCAGACCGTCAGGGTAGCAATAATTTGCGTCATTTACAGGCTATTCACAAATTAAGGATAGGAAAGTGGCGACGTGTGGACACGCACAATGCGTTAACATTTTTTTTAACTGATAATATTAATTGTTCAAGTTGTTGAGTGCTGAAATTAAAGAAATGTGGAAGGAAATAATATTCACTTTACATGTTCCTTAAGTAATTTGCACGTGTTTTGTATTGAAGATAAATAAATCATGCATGTTATTTAACTCGTTGTCTTGCCAATAAACCGCAAAACTGTGGGAATTTGTTGATTACCGACTGCGGTAAAAAAAATACAAACCGGCCCAACCCTAATGTCATCAACAGTACGTCTGTCCAAACCACTGTGCACAGCACTACCCACTGGACCAGTGATATTGATGAGTGCATACATAAGAAATGAGGCAACTGTTCAGATGTAAGAGCACGGCCACAAAGGCTGATATTAGTCATGTAATGCTGCATTTACACCAACCGCGGTAGAGGCGTGAAGCACGAGTGATTTCAATGTTAAGTTAATGTGAAGACGCGTGTCAGGAGGTCCCGCAGCGCGGTAGAGGCGTTTGGCGCGGAAGACAGGTTTCCGCCTCTTTCGCGCAAGCTTGCGCGAATTGAACGTTGTGCGCAGTACGCGCGAATAGTGCTTTTTTGTGCATTTTGCGCTTCACGCGAATTTGCGGCTGGCGCCCGAGTTGAAAAATTTGAACTTTGGCGGAATTTCGTGCCGCGTTAACCAATCAGGAGCCAGCTTGCCGCTGGGGTGACAGCCCCGCCCGGAGTCACTCATTCAACCAACGCACCTGAGCTATATGCCACAAGTTCTTATTTCTATAGAGGAGACAGGAATAAAAAGGACCCCTTTTTGGAAGAGTGTCAGTGAGGACATTGGGCAACCTGGTACCTTGTAATACACACTTCACTTTTGAATCACGTGACGTTTATCGACCTGCGTCGTTTATTTTTACCCTATAAGGTTACCAAATAAAAAATGGTTACTCTCTCGATAAATGCACAATCAAAAACAGGCAACTTGCAAACAGACAAACCCATAGCACATGCCCCTCCAACAAAAACCGGAGTTTTCCACTGACGCGCGTCAAATGCTTGCTTTTTCCACGCGTCTACTCCGCTCTATACGAGCGAATGCATCCAAATTGTTCAAGCGGCAAACCACGCACGGTAGACGTGATTTTGACACCTGAAACACGGTTGGTGTAAACTCAGCATAAGGATATTTATCTAAAATCTAAAATGACTGCAAAGAAAAATAATATCGCTCACATAAACGCCAGTGGATATGACAAAAATCCACTCTGGGTCTCAAAATCCTCTCCCAACATAAATGTAACTTCCTACAAACAAATGCAGCATTATCATATACAGCAGTGTTTCTCAACCCTGGTCCTCAAGGACCCCTTTCCAGAAAGTTTTAGATGTCTCCTTAATTAAAACACCTGAACCAATTCATCAGCCTCCTTCCAGAATGTCTCCCTATCAAGCTAATAATTTAAATCAGGTGTGTTAATTAAGGAGACATCTAAAACATTCTGGAAGGGGGTCCTTGAGGACCAGGGTTGAGAAACACTGATCTACAGGATCCTCTATAAAAGCACTTAAAATTTTAGTCTCTGCACCTGAGTAATATATCCAATTGGCTTTATTAGTCATTTCAATATACTGTTTAATTTTTTTGTTTAAATTTAAGTGTAATTTATAAAATGAATAAAGCACTGAGGTAAAATGATTTGCACTGGCAATTTACTAAAAACCTATTTTACAGTCTACGTAATAAAAAAATTGTGCAATGAATGAATATACTAAAGCAACTAACAAGATTAAACACAGCTTATCCTTTAAAAATGGGGGGGGGGGGCACAAGAAACTCTGAGTTTACAGGATAAAACCTGCTCCCCACCAGGTTAGGTTCAGAGAGTAAGTTACTCCGGAAACAGACTCTGAGTATAAGTTACCTCTCCTTCTGAAACAGGCTTTACCCCGCTGTCTCAGGTTTAACCTACCTCTCATTTTAAAACAGAAAACTCAGAGTTTCCCTCATTTCAGGGTTAACATACTCAGAGTTTTCACTTAACCACCTTTCTGAAATGGGCCCCAGATATGTGAGTGGAGGTAGTGCGTCTGGATCCGTAATCCAGTATTGGGCTGCTAAATCATATGGATCTGTGTTTATTTGTCCACAATGACATTAACGTTAGATGTCTTAATAAAGGATACCTGTTGAAACGATTTTGTTAACTAGAAAGATCCTGCCGTTTCTCCAAAATTCAAAGCAGTAAAAGCAGGCTCAAATATTATGCGAGTCATCGTTCTCACACAAGAATGCAATAAAAACGAGTAACAGTTAGATATGTTAAGATGGCTGTTGTAGTTTAAATAGGGCTACTGTAATAATTAGCTTTGACAAAAAACAGCATAAAACAATTATGTTCCATATTATAAACTTTTTGTTATGTGCACTGAAGTGAGTAAATGAGTTAAATTCTCAATGAGTGTGATATGGCTCTTATTTACCCATTTAAATGTATAATAAAGCTTACTTGGGCATCTTACAATGCACTTATGTTGTTATGCAATTAAAAACACAACAACATATGAACATGTCTGGATGTAGAAAAAGCCTACTTCGACATCTAACAATGCAGTAATGTTGTGGTTGTATGCAGTTTCAAAATACATGTTTGTAGAAAATTCAATTCAATTTTTTCAATTCAATTTGATTTATAGAGCGCTTGTCACAATACTCAATTGTTTCAAAGCAGCTTTACATTAATAGAAGCAGTAAAAGCACAGAAAAATGACAGATAGCACAACATAATACACAATAGCATAAGCTGTCAAATTTGCTGAGGCTATGACTCGACATTATGAACGAGCGTATTACTAATGTAACGTCTAGGAGAAGATGCTAAATTAAGCCCAAGCAGGCTACCTCCCCGGGGTAAAAAACCCCCTAGGAGAAAAAAAACAAAAACCTCGGGTTGTTTAGCCGAGGAAATAAAAAATAAAAAGTCCTAGGAGGGAAAAACCCTTGGGAGATATATATGTATATAAACACATATAAACGGATAAGGAGATTAAGCGGGGATTAAGCGGGGTTTAAGCGGGTTCTGCCGGTGGTCGTTGGTCAGGCATCAGCTGGGCATCACAGTGATGGACGACCAGTAGATCAGAGGTGAGTCGACTTTCACATCTACCGGAACTGGGTCTGTTTGTCCCATTGTCCTCAGGGTCGAGGACAGGACAGGGAGAGAAAAACAAAATCATATTAGCGTAGGGGCCGTTCACATGTAATGCAAGTGTCACACAGTGATGTGGTTTAATCAGCTTAGTTTCAGACAGACTAACTATTGCGGCATAATTATATTATCCACAGTTGAGGATTTTGCAAATTGGGGGCCCACTGCGACGGTATATATGGTAACTAAGGGTCACCTTCTGATTTTTAAGAGAAAGAGAAAATGAAACCTGTCGACCCGTTTGACTAAGGCCTGTAACCCCACTGTCGTCGTTAATGCAGGTTCAGTGGCAAACGGGTCTATATTGCATGCTATTTACAAGATCACGAGAAAACGCCAACATCGCAACCTGACCATACGTGCCAACCCGTTTGACTAAGGCTGGAGGCCCCACTGTCGTCGTTAATGCAGGTTCAGTGGCAAACGGGTCTGTATGGCATACTATTCACAAGACACAAAAAAGCGCCAAAATCGCAACCCGACCATACGTGCCAACCCGTTTGACTAAGGCTGGAAGCCCCACTGTCGTCGTTAATGCAGGTTCAGTGGCAAACGGGTCTGTATGGCATAGTATTCGCAATATAAAGAAAGCGCCAAAAGCCCAACCTTACCGTACGTGCCAACCCGTTTGACTAAGGCGGGATGCCCCACTGTCGTCGTTAATGCAGGTTCAGTGGCAAACGGGTTTGTATGGCATACTATTCACAAGAACACGAAAGTTCCAAAATCGCAATCCGACTATACGTTAAGATAAGGTTTTTATTTATTTATTTGGTTGGTCTGTTTTAAGACCGCGAGTGCTTTGTTCGGTACAAATAACTATTTCGAGTTAAGTACTTTTACTAGACAAATTTATGCGAATGCTTTGTTGAAGAGAAAAGTTTTAAGTCTAGATTTAAAATTATCGACTGTGTCTGATTCTCGGACATCGGTTGGTAAATCATTCCAGAGCTTAGGGGCTAAGTAGGAAAATGACCTTCCACTTTTAGACACTTTTGATAGTCTAGGGATAATCAAGAGACCAGAATTTTGTGACCGTAGTGTGCGTGATGGATTGTATTCTGATAGTAATTCTCTAAGATATGAGGGTGCTAGGCCATTTAAAGCTTTGTAGGTGAGTAGTGATATTTTAAATTGTATGCGATATTTAACTGGTAGCCAGTGTAAAGATGCCAGAATTGGGCTTATGTGGTCGTACTTTTTAGATCGAGTAAGTACCCTTGCGGAAGCGTTTTGAACTAGCTGAAGCTTGTTTACTTGATTTGCATGGCATCCCCCGAGTAGCGAGTTACAATAGTCTATTCTAGAGGTCATAAAAGCATGGATAAGCTTCTCTGCGTCAGATGTAGACAGTATATGGCGTATTTTCGAGATATTTCTAAGGTGGAAGAAAGCTGTACGGCAGACGTTGGCGATATGACTATCGAAGGATAAGTTGCTGTCGAACATCACACCTAAGTTCCTAACCGTGGAAGATGGCACCACAGTGCAGCCTTCTATGTGCAATGTGTAATCTGACATATTATGTTTGTAGCGATTCGGTTCAATAATAAGTATCTCTGTCTTATTGGAGTTCAGCTTAAGAAAGTTATGTGCCATCCAGTCACTAACATCGCTAAGGCAGTCTGTTAGCTTAGAAAACGTGTGTGTTTCGCTGGGATGTGAGGAGATGTAAAGCTGGGTATCATCCGCATAGCAGTGAAAACTTATGTTATGTTTCCTGATAATGTCTCCTAGAGGTAACATGTATAACGAGAACAGGATAGGACCTAAAACCGATCCCTGCGGTACACCGTATTTAACCAGGGAGTGATATGACTCTTCCTCGTTTACATAAACAAAGTGATAGCGATTGGTTAGATACGACCTAAACCATGCTAGCGCCTGACCACTGATACCAACATAGTTTTCTAGTCTATTGAGTAAGATTGTATGATCTATTGTGTCAAAGGCTGCACTAAGGTCTAATAATATAAGAATTGAGATTTCACCACGATCGGATGTTAATAGGAGGTCATTTGTAACTCTAAGCAACGCTGTCTCTGTGCTATGGTGGGGCCTGAATCCTGATTGGAACTTTTCATATGTACTATTATTTGTCAAAAATGTGCGTAACTGGCTTGCCACTACCTTTTCTAATATTTTCGAAAGAAAAGGGAGATTTGAGATTGGTCTAAAGTTATTAAGCTCTCCCTGATCAAGCTGTGGTTTTTTAATCAGCGGTTTAATAACTGCTAGTTTGAAAGATGTTGGAACGTATCCTATTTCTAGCGATGAGTTAAAGATATTTAGAACCGGGGTTGATACTACAGGAAATACCTCTTTAAGTAGTTTTGTGGGAACGGGGTCTAATATACAGGACGATGATTTGGATGACGTTACTAGTCTAGAGAGCTCATCTATTGTAGTAGGTTTAAATGAATCAAGATGTTCGTGTGGTAGTCTAGTGTTAAGTGAACTAACGGGTAGAGTGGTGGCTGCCTGTGTAGCTACGATGTTTTCCCTTATAGCCGTAATTTTGTTAGAAAAGAAGTTCATGAAGTTGTTACTATTGTGTTGGAGTTTACTATTGGTTTATGTTTGTTCTTTGTTTCTTTGTCAGTTCTTTGTCAGTTTTGCAACGGTGCTAAAGAGGAAACAAGGGTTATTATGATTCTCATTTATAAGCTTGCTAAGATAGGTATATCTGGCGGTTTTAATAGCCTGTCTGTAGTGTTTAACACTATCTTTCCATGCTGCACGCCATACTTCTAATTTTGTGCTTCTATAATTTCTTTCCATTTTCCTAGTTGCCTTTTTAAGAGCTGCGGTGTGATGATCATACCATGGAGCTGGCGGTTTTTCTTTGATTCTCTTTTTTCGAATGGGAGCAACGGCATCCAATGTGTTAGAACAGACATTGTTTAGGTTTTCTATTACAATATCTAGATCATCACAGTTATCTGCATGTTTAATTTGGGACAGGTCTGGAAGAGTGCTAATAAAGCTATCTTTAGTGGTGGAAATTATTGTTCTGGCTAATCTGTAGCATGTTGTGGATTGAGTGATCCTATCTAGAAGTACAGTGTATGACACAAGGTAATGGTCAGAAACTGCCCCCCCCCCCCCCCCACCCCCCCCCCCCCACCCCCCCCCCCACCCCCCACCCCCCCCCCCCCCCCCCCCCCCCCCCCCCCCCCCCCCCCCCCCCCCCCCCCCCCCCCCCCCACCCCCCCCCCCCCCCCCCCCCCCCCCCCCCCACCCCCCCCCCCCCCCACCCCCCCCCCCCCCCCCCCCCCCCCCCCCCCCCCCCCCCCCCCCCCCCCCCCCCCCCCCCCCCCCCCCCCCCCCCCCCCCCCCCCCCCCCCCCCCCCCCCCCCCCCCCCCCCCCCCCCCCCCCCCCCCCCCCCCCCCCCCCCCCCCCCCCCCCCCCCCCCCCCCCCCCCCCCCCCCCCCCCCCCCCCCCCCCCCCCCCCCCCCCCCCCCCCCCCCCCCCCCCCCCCCCCCCCCCCCCCCCCCCCCCCCCCCCCCCCCCCCCCCCCCCCCCCCCCCCCCCCCCCCCCCCCCCCCCCCCCCCCCCCCCCCCCCCCCCCCCCCCCCCCCCCCCCCCCCACCCATTCTTTGCCAAGCTGAGAGTTGGTTAGGAGAACTGTGTGAAGAGTTTTGCAAAAGTGACCTAAGTAGAAATGTGTCCTAGGATCTGTAAAAAACTGTAATATTAAAAGAAAAAAAATCATATATTCCAGTAACTCAATTCATGTTTATTTGACCTATTGCTGGCCAAAACATCAGCACTATGATTAGTAATTTTGGCTTGTACTTGATGTAGTGTATTACACTATTACCAAAAGTTTTGGGACACCTGCCTTTATGTGCACATGAATTCTTAATCCATAGGGTTTAATATGGAGTTGGCACAGCCTTTGCAGCTATAACAGCTTCAACTCTTCCTGGAAGACTTTCTACAAGTTTAGGAGTGTGTTTATGGGAATTTTGGACTATTCTAAAAGCACATTGTAAGATCAAACACTGATGTTGGGCCTCTCTAGTCTCTGCTGTAATTCATCCCAAAAATGTTCTGTTGGGTTTGTGCACTGGTACACAGTCATGTTGGAACATGAAATTGTCCAAAATGTCTTGGTATGATGAAACATTAAGAGTTCTTTTCACTGGACCTAAATGGCCAAGCCCAACCCGTGAAAAATAACCCCTCACCATAGTCTCCCGCACCAAACTTTACACTTGGCAGCACAATGCAATCAGACAAATATCGTTCTCCTGGCAACCGCCAAACCCAGACTCGTCTATCGGATTGCCAGACAGACAAGCGAGATTCGTTGCTCCAAAGATCACATCTCCACTGCTCTAGAGTCCAGTGGCAGCATGCTTTACACCACTACATCCGACGCTTTGCATTGACCATGGTGATGAAACACTTGGATGCACCTGCTTGGCCATGGAAACCCATTCCATAAGGCTCTCTACGCATTGTTCTTGAGCTAATCTGAAGGCCACACGAAGTTTGGAGGTCTGTACACTGAAAAAACGAACTTTTTGGTGTAGTAATATTTATTAGATTAACTCTCATAATTTCTACATAATAATATTAACATTTATTGAGAACTAGATTTTCCTAAGTGAAATGATGATAAATACACAATTGATTCATGTAAAAAATGAACTATGTGGGAATAGTAAGTCTTAGTAGATATTTTCTAGTATTATTTAACTGTTTTATAGTCACTGCACATAGTCCTAAAATAATTAAGTAAATTTTAATCAAAAACTTTAGTTACATTTATTTGCACATGTTGTAAGGAATAACCACAATTCTTTGCGCCTGAATATTTTTATTTTTTAAGCTTTATCAGAGAATAAGAACTGATAAGAACTTTAACTACTTAAATATTTGTTAGCAAAATGTCATAAAGGTTTTGTCACGGTAGGAAAATCCATTGTTTTCCTCCGTGTCATGTTTGTGTGTGTGTGTTGTTCACTTACCCTGCCATGTGCTCGTTAGAGCGATCCCTTTCACCTGTGTGTTGATTGTCTCGCTCCAGCTGCTCATCATTACATCATCTCCATAAAAACTCACCTGACTTTCTGTTCCCTGCCAGATTCTATTGTTTGCTCAGTCTCCGTGTTGCTTGGTTGTTCCCTGTGCTTTGGATTACGTGTTTCAGTTTGGATGTGTATTGTCGTCGTCGTCTTCGTGTGGATGTTCCGTGTCAGTCTGGATTTCACCACTGCTCACCACTCCACCAACGTCGCACTCAAAGCACCAACTTCCACCGTAGTCATCGTCACCATTGCCATCAACAACACCGGACTGGATTACTTCCGCATTGACATTGAATACTCTCTCTTTGTTTATATTTAATAAACATTGTTCTATTTTACACCTGCGCTTGCTTCCGTCTCTTACAAGTCATTACAGAAGAATCTGGCCAACATGGAAGCAGCAGGTGGTCAGCCGATCTCCGCGTTGGAGGAGTTTCTCCAGCGATCTCTGGCTCGTATGGATCATCAGGATCAAACCATCGAAGACATGCGGAAGGCCGTCCAGGCAATGGTGGCGAAGGTTTCCGAGCTCTCTCAGCGATCTCCGAACATCACGCCTCCCACTGCGCCACCCATGCCGCCCGCACCATCTTCACCTCCAGGGGGTAGTTTCATCCAGGAACCGAGACTGCCGATCCCGGAGAAATATGCCGGTGAGCCCAACTACTGTCGTACTTTTCTCTCTCATTGTTCTCTACATTTCGCCCAACAGCCCCGGACATTCTCGCTCGAGGAGACCAAAGTAGCGTTCACGCTCTCGCTGCTCTCGGGCAAGGCTGCCCTCTGGGGGACGGCGGTATGGGAGAACAAGGACAGCTGTTGTTCCTCGTTCGCCTCGCTTTCCGAAGAAATGAAGAGGGTTTTCGATCGCTCCGTCGCCGGGAGGGAGGCCGCCCGGCTCCTCACGGATCTCCAGCAGGGGGAGCGGTCGGTCTCGGACTATGCCATCGAGTTCCGTACCCTGGCGGTGGAGTGCAGGTGGAACGAGGAAGCGCAGTGGGACCATTTCCTGCATGGGTTGGCGGATCGGATCCATCGAGAGATCATCACGGCGGAATTACCGAAGTCGCTCAACGGTCTGGTGGACTTGGCGATCCGGGTTGACGCACGCCTGTCTACCGTTGCCAGAAGGAAGACTCAAGTTCTGTCCCTACGTCAAGCGGAGTCCACGGATCCTCTCATCGAAGTTTCCGCCGGTGGTCTCTCAGATCCGGAACCCATGCAGGTGGGTCGAGCTCGGTTACCCTGGAAGGAGAGGAATCGGCGGAGATCCTTGGGTCTTTGCCTGTACTGTGGTGAGTCGGGTCACCAATGCCAGAGGTGCCCGGTAAAAGACCAAGCCCGATAGTAAGACAGAGGCTACTATCGGGCAGGATCTCCGCACAGAAGACCTCTACTACATCCACTCTCCTTCCGGTGAGACTACGGTGGTCCACTATGTCACACTCAGGGCACGCACTTCTGGATTCGGGGGCGGAGGGCAACTTCATCGACAGCTCACTAGCACATAAGCTCAAGTTACCTTTCACTGCACTCACCCACCAGATTGCGCCCTTCGCCCTCAATGGACATCAGTTACCTACTATCAAGTACACCACAGCACCTATCACACTCATCACTTCCGGAAACCACACAGAGACTATTTCATTTTTTATTACTGACACTGCTCTCTCCCCCATAGTTCTTGGTCATCCGTGGCTTCATTCCCATAACCCAAGAATTGACTGGAAACTGGGCTCTGTTACCAGCTGGAGCGAGGAGTGTCATAAGTCCTGTCTTGTCTCTGCTTGTGTTTCTGTGTCTGAGTCTGTGTTTCAGGGGAAAGCAGTGGATTTGTCTACCGTGCCCGCGGAGTACCACGACCTGAAGGAGGTGTTCAGTAAGTCGCGGGCTGATTCTCTTCCTCTTCATCGTCCCTATGACTGTGCGATAGACTTATTGCCAGGTACGTTTCCGCCTAAGGGCAAGTTATACTCTCTGTCCGTTCCGGAGATGGAGGCCATGGAGAAATATATTTCTGATTCTCTGGCAACGGGGTTCATTCGCCCTTCCTCATCTCCAGCGGGGGCGGGGTTCTTTTTTGTGGGGAAGAAGGACGGATCCTTGCGACCTTGTATTGACTACCGAGGGTTGAACAACATCACGGTAAAGAATACTTATCCTTTGCCGTTGATGTCTTCAGCTTTCGAGAGGTTGCAGGGAGCGTCCGTTTTCACTAAATTGGACTTACGTAATGCATATCATTTGGTTCGCATCAGGAAGGGGGATGAATGGAAGACTGCGTTTAACACCCCTTGTGGCCATTTTGAGTACTGCGTGATGCCTTTCGGTCTCACGAACTCGCCGGCAGTCTTCCAAGCACTCGTTAATGACGTGTTGCGAGACATGGTAGACCAGTTCATATATGTTTACCTGGATGACATATTGATTTTTTCTTCGTCTCTCCAGGAACATTTGCAACACGTACGACGAGTGCTTCTGCGGTTGTTAGAGAATGGGCTTTTTGTCAAGGCGGAAAAATGCGTTTTTCATGCACAGTCTGTCTCTTTTTTAGGACACATCATTTCGACTGAGGGTGTTCGCATGGATCCTGAGAAAGTTAAGGCTGTGGTAGATTGGCCATCCCCAGAGTCTCGCAAGGCCCTGCAGAGATTTCTGGGGTTCGCCAATTTTTACCGGCGTTTCATTCGCAATTTCAGCCAACTAGCCGCACCTCTGACCGCTTTGACTTCCCCTGGTTTGACGTTCAGGTGGTCAGACGCAGCTGAGGCTGCGTTTGCCAAACTGAAAAGCTGCTTTGTTTCAGCTCCCATTCTCGTAACCCCTGATCGTTCACGTCAATTCATAGTGGAGGTCGACGCGTCAGAGGTGGGGGTAGGAGCAGTGTTGTCCCAGCGCGCATCCTCAGACGGAAAGGTTCATCCTTGCGCGTATTTTTCCCATCGTTTATCTCCTGCGGAAGTTAATTATGACATTGGCAATCGAGAGTTGTTGGCGGTCAAGCTAGCACTGGAAGAATGGCGTCACTGGCTTGAGGGGTCGGGTGTACCTTTCATTGTATGGACGGACCATAAGAATCTCGAATACATTAGAACTGCCAAAAGACTTAACTCCAGGCAGGCTCGGTGGGCATTGTTTTTCGGTCGTTTCGATTTTACACTTTCTTACCGGCCGGGTTCCAGAAACATCAAACCCGATGCTTTATCCCGTCTTTTTGAGCGTTCCGATCGTACTGCTACTCCCGAGCCCATTTTACCAGAGAAAATCATTATCTCTGCGCTCAGATGGGAGGTCGAATCGAAGGTTTTGACAGCCTTAGAAGGGGTAACGCCCCCGGCTCGCTGCCCACCGAACCGTTTATTTGTGCCGGAAGGGTTACGGTCAGACGTTCTCCAGTGGGGTCATGGTTCCAGTGTTGCTTGTCACCCAGGGGTTAGTAGAACTAGGTTTCTAGTCAAGCAACGATTTTGGTGGCCTGGTATGGCTCGTGACGTCCACGACTTCGTCTTGGCTTGTTCGGTTTGTGCCGTTGGTAAGACTTCCAATCGTCCTCCAGATGGGTTACTTTTACCGCTGTCTGTCCCTTCGAGACCCTGGTCCCACATTTCGCTAGATTTTATTACCGCCCTCCCACCCTCTAAGGGTAATACGGTGATTTTGACCGTAGTGGACCGGTTCTCGAAGGCGACCCATTTCATTCCCTTGCCCAAATTACCATCAGCCAAGGAAACAGCGGTAGCTGTCATTGACCACGTCTTCCGAATACATGGCCTCCCGACAGACGTGGTCTCTGACAGGGGTCCCCAGTTTGTGTCCAAATTTTGGCGAGAGTTCTGCAAATTGCTAGGGGCGACTGTTAGTCTTTCATCCGGGTTTCATCCCCAGAGCAACGGTCAAACCGAGCGAGCCAATCAGGACGTCGAAAGGGTGTTGCGATGTCTGGTTTCCAAGAATCCTTCGTCCTGGTGTCAGCAACTCTCAATTGTGGAGTACGCACACAATTCTCTGCCGGTGTCATCTACGGGCATGTCTCCATTTAAGTGTAGTTTAGGGTACCAACCACCTAATTTTGTCAGTACTGAATCCGAGGTGTCGGTTCCCTCCGCAAACGCACTAGTCCAGAGGTGCCACCGCACCTGGACCAGAGCTCGCAGAGCTCTGCTCCAGGCAAGGTCACGTACCAAGGCCAAGGCCGATCGCCACCGGTCGAAGCCTCCCCGATACGTCGTTGGTCAAAGAGTGTGGCTTTCAACCCAGAATATTCCGATGCGTTCCGTCTCGAATAAACTTGCTCCCAAATTTATTGGCCCGTTTTCTGTTACCAAGATCATTAATCCGGTAACAGTGCGTCTTAGCCTTCCTCCTGCGTACAGGAGGGTTCACCCCGTCTTTCATGTCTCCAAAATTAAACCGGTGATTTCTTCCCGTCTTAATCCGCATACCCCGGTTCCCCCTCCGCCTCGTATCGTTAATGGGGAGACCACTTATTCGGTTAACCGTATTCTGGACTCCAGACGGAGGGGACGCGGATTTCAGTACTTGGTGGATTGGGAAGGTTACGGTCCGGAGGAGAGAAGGTGGGTTCCTGCTCGGGACATACTGGATCACCGCCTTATTGATGAGTTCAATCAACAGGTAAAGCAGGCTGGGAACGCCGAGGGGCGTTCCTAGGGGAGGGGGTACTGTCACGGTAGGAAAATCCATTGTTTTCCTCCGTGTCATGTTTGTGTGTGTGTGTTGTTCACTTACCCTGCCATGTGCTCGTTAGAGCGATCCCTTTCACCTGTGTGTTGATTGTCTCGCTCCAGCTGCTCATCATTACATCATCTCCATAAAAACTCACCTGACTTTCTGTTCCCTGCCAGATTCTATTGTTTGCTCAGTCTCCGTGTTGCTTGGTTGTTCCCTGTGCTTTGGATTACGTGTTTCAGTTTGGATGTGTATTGTCGTCGTCGTCTTCGTGTGGATGTTCCGTGTCAGTCTGGATTTCACCACTGCTCACCACTCCACCAACGTCGCACTCAAAGCACCAACTTCCACCGTAGTCATCGTCACCATTGCCATCAACAACACCGGACTGGATTACTTCCGCATTGACATTGAATACTCTCTCTTTGTTTATATTTAATAAACATTGTTCTATTTTACACCTGCGCTTGCTTCCGTCTCTTACAAGTCATTACAGGTTTAAGCTCTTATATTATTGATGTTGTTTTGTTGTAAATAATAATTTTGTGAAGTCACCGTTCAGGTGATCAGTGTTTCTTAACATGAACCCTGTTCAGAACATTGTATTGTAATTCTCTCCACAGTGCTGATAATGCATGTCAGAAACACAGTTTGTGTGCGTTTCTGTTCCGAATCAAGTTTCTTCAATGACTGACTTGTTGTCAGTCCTGAATTTTGTGTTATAATGCCATTTACAACACTAAAAATAACTAGGTCCTTAGGAATATGTTAAAGAAAATAACAAACAGAAAATACGATTTATTTAATATTATTAGGACAGCAAAGCTTCAATAAAAAAAAAAACCTATTAGACTTTACCTAAACGATTAAAATAAATCTAACTTCTAAATAAAATAATTAAGTAACATTTAATTAATTATTTAACATATGTTTTATCATGCAATTTTAAGTAAATTTTATTTGATTTTAGTAGGTAAGTTTTACTTATAAAAAAGCAGTACATTTTACTTAAAAAAAGTTCGTGCAAATTGTTACGAGGATTTTTTTAAGTAAATTTTACAAGTTGTTTTTTTCAGTGTAGTTATTGACCCTGCAGAAAGTGCTTTTGCACACTTCTTGGCTAAGATGCTGTTGTTCCCAATTGCTTCCATTTTGTTATGATATTACTATAATGTTACTAACACATAAAAAAACTGGAAACTTTTTATGTTGGTTTAACGTTATTGGGAATGTTCTTAGAATTTGTATTGTCAAGAGCCCTTAGGTCTGCTGACCACCTACTTTTAGCTGTCCCACGAGTAAAGCAGAAAAGCAGGGGTGAAAGAGCATTCGCCGTTGCAGGACCAAAGCTCTGGAACAGCCTGCCCCTGTACATCCGACAGACTCAAACACTTGCTGGTTTTAAATCTAGTTTAAAAACTTATTACTATAGTCTGGCTTTTGACTCTATATGAGATTGGTTTTATGGTCTTATTTATTGATGTATTGTTGATTGTGTGTTCTATTGTTATTGATGTTGGACTGATTCGTGTACAGCACTTTAAGCCTTCGCGGTTTTAAAAAAAGTGCTTTATAAATAAAATTTGATTTGATTGATGATTTGAATTTTTTTAAATATAAAAATAATTGTTAAATTAAATCTAAAAGCAAATAATTTCTAATACATATTATTGCTTAAATTATATTTTTTGTTTTAATTAAATCAATATATTTTAGTTTAGATCAAAAATAGAATTTAAATTAATTGACTTTTTAATTAATTGAGGTTTTCATAGAAAATATTGTTAAGTTATTTATTTTTCATCCTTTCAAGTTATAAAATACAGATGTGTTTTTTATCCGATAAATGAAAACTTTCTTCAGTGAATAAAACCATTATTAAGTGTTCATTTTTGTAGAATTAGTTAAAATGAGTGTAAAAAAAACCCAGGTGAATATTATTGTAGGTGAAGTATTTCTTTGTTTTTTAAAACACATTTGAAAACTTTTTACAATTTTATCGAGAAAAATGCCTGTATAATCGTTGTTAATAGTTTTTGTTGTTGAAATAGTGTCCAAATGTTGAAACTATGTTGAAATAGTGTCTCAATCTAAACTGTGTCATTGTGTGTGCATGCATGCGTGTGTTGTGTTGTGTAATGTTCTAAGCTGTGTTCGGCCATTAAACATGCATTTCATAAAAAAACAATAAATATTCTATAACAACTACTTTAACAACAGTGATGCAGAGATGAGTATTATATATAATGTGTATATACTGTAAACTTTGTAGTGTTGTGTGCGTGTGTCTGAATGAAGTGTAGAGTTGAGTATATTTTTTGGATGTAATGTTTTTGGTGTTTAAGGTGTATGTGTTTGAGTGCGGTATAGAGATGAGTGTGTTGTTTGCTTGTTGACACAATGTGTGAATTGTGCAATGCTCTGTGACATTTAAAAATGCTTTTTTGCATGGTTTCATAACTCACTTTTATCTCCACATCTTTACATTTACATTTTAAAATATATATAAATATGAAATACAAATAAATATATAGTGTATGTGTACCTGGTAATAATCACATTGTGTTCACAAAAAGATAAGAATACCAGTAAATTTTTGACCTTTTGGAGCTCATTGGCATTTCTTAATGACATGCTTTCAGTCATATTTCCTGACTTATTTATTTAAGACCGTTTACTCATTTACCTAATGAAATGTTAATGACTTTCAGAGAATTACACAATATTAAACAAGACATAAATAAAAAATAAAACCTTAAAATGAATAACATTTCTATAATCATTTAACAATTTTGTAATATTTCGTTTATTTGCCATGACACACAAAAACATGTTTTCTCTGATGCTGTCTTCTGCAACAATAATTACACCGAAACAATTTACAAAAGATGCTCATTTTATTAATTCGCTGTAATCAACATCGTTATTCAAATTTTCCTACACATTTCTGTCTGTTACATTGCCAATATATAAAGAATTCATTAAAATGAAAAAAACCTTTAGCATGGGTAAAAATTTTGTATAATAATTGTTTGGGTTTAGGGAAAGGTTTGGGGTAGTGTAACATTATCGAAAAAATGGTTAAAGGAAAGTAAAACAGCAATCCTTATAATATGAAATATTTGTAGATGTTAGATGTTGCAAGTATGTCTACATTCTACGTTTCAGCATCTATTTAAACAAACAAAAAAGTAAGTTTTGTGTTTTTGAAATTTACGTGTTAATACTACGTATTAGCAGTGAGACTAGGCTGGAAAACCCATGCTAAAGTATTTTTTTATGTCTTCTGCATAAAATCAACATACTCTCTTAAAAATGCTGGGTTGTGTTCAACCCAGCTTTGGGTCAAAAAGTGACAAACCCAACCCGTTGGGTGCAATTAACCAAGAAAATGTTTTATTTGACCTAGCATCAGTTAAATTACAACATAATGGACTGGGTTCATCCATTTTTGACCCAAAACAGGGTTGAAAATAACCCAAAAATTTTGAGTGTGATGTAAAGAACAATAACCTTATTGGTTTGGTCAATGTTGAAATGTAAAATGAGTTGAAATCAAGTTCCCTAATAATTTTCCTAATCTTATAATTAGATTATGAGACTTTAGCCTGGATTTCAGTCACAAATTGTTAACCAAGGAACACACACACACACACGCACACACACACGCACGCACACACGCACGCACGCATGCACACACACACACTATATGTACACATGTTTGTTTTCTTAGGCATCATTTGTTTTTGATTAATTTAACGCATGCATTGAACTTTATACAGTTTCTACATTTAGGAAACCAGGAGGATAAACACAAGTCCTTAACAAACTTAAAACATAACAAACTGGCTTTAGTTCTGTATGTATTTTAGCAGTGTCAGTAAAATGAAATAGTAGGCGGAGCACATTTCATTTATTTCAAGGTTATAAATATGCAGGTGAAGGGAGGGATACAAGCACTGGATGAAGAAGGGCGAACCGAACACCTATAACCTGTTTTAAAGAGAGGTGAGAAAACAAATTTGCTACTGTAGAATATATAATTTTAATAGATGCATCTGTGTTTTCTATTGCTTGTCCTCAGCTTATTTCATTGGAATTTATCTGAATTTTCTTTTCTTTTGTTAACACAGATAGTTTATCTTTGCTGTAACTTTTATTATAATTTTTGAATTCAAATGTATATTATTTATGAAACATTTTGTTAATTTTATAATATGAGCAGCACAATATAAAAACTTTAGATTTAACCTATCCAGATATATCATTTTGGTTCCTTTACTTGCAGAGAATTCTTCATCTCATGTTCATCATGTTTCTTCTTCTGGTGATGCTGTCGCTTCTCTCTGGTGGTTCGACTAAAGTTGTGCAGAATTTCCAAACAGAATGTGGTGATTATTTTTATAAAAAAGTAACACCAACAGTACTTAATGGACCTCAGTACAGACAGATCTGCCAGACTCTAAATGACAAACCTTATTTTGCCACGCTTTATGATACCAACAACAAGATCCCTGTGTACTCAGCCTATGTGTTTGAAGGGTTGAAGGACTGCAAAAGAAAAAGCACATGGTACATTGAACCTCAGGTAAGTGAAATTTTACTCTGAGTAACAGTGTTAAATAAAACAAGTGTGCATAACGTGTACTTTTTGCTTTTTACTTTTCACTAAACAGGAACAAAAATCTATTTGGACATTTTATTTTTAATGAAAATGTTAAAAATACAAATTTTGTGAAATGTACTGAGTTTCCTTTGATTATACTTTTTTGTTTGTAACTTTAAACTATTTTAATATTAAATGATCAACATTTATTTACTTTAAATTGTAAAATAGAACATTTAACAGTATGATAGAAAAGTTGCTTTTCAGTTTCAGCTTTTTCAGTTATCAACACATAATGAACATACAAACAGACACACTGACACAGCATAATGTTAGTATACCTTTTTTTGTGAATTGAAGGGTTCTTCTCAGGTTTAACTTTTAATTCAATTTTATATTCCAGCTTGAGGATAATAATGAAGGAATAAACATGGAACCACAGGGCAGTAGTGATTTAAGCTACACTGAAAAAAACAACTAGTAAAATTTACTTAAAAAAATCCTCGTAACAATTTGCACTAACTTTTTTTAAGTAAAATTTACTGCTTTTTTATAAGTAAAACTTACCTACTAAAATCAAATAAAATTTACTTAAAATTGCATGATAAAACATATGTTAAATAATTAATTAAATGTTACTTAATTATTTTATTTAGAAGTTAGATTTATTTTAATCGTTTAGGTAAAGTCTATTAGGTTTTTTTTTTAATTGAAGCATTGCTGTCCTAATAATATTAAATAAATCGTATTTTCTGTTTGTTATTTTCTTTAACATATTAATATGGACATAGTTCTTTTAAGTGTTATAAATGGCATTATAACACACAATTCATGACTGACAACAAGTCAGTCATTGAATAAACTTGATTCGGAACAGAAACGCACACAAACTGTGTTTCTGACATGCATTATCAGCACTGTGGAAAGAATTACAATACAATGTTCTGAACAGGCTTCATGTAAAGAAACACCGATCACCTGAACGGTGACTTCACAAAATTATTATTTACAACAAAACAACATCAATAATATAAGAGCTTAAACCTTTTTGACATTTTGCTAACAAATATTTAAGTAGTTAAAGTTCTTATCAGTTCTTATTCTGTGATAAAGTTTAAAAAATAAAAATATTCAGGCGCAAAGAATTGTGGGTATTTCTTACAACATGTGCAAATAAATGTAAGTAAATTTTACTTAAATAATACAAGAAAATATCTAATAAGACTTACTATTCCCACACAGTTCAGTTTTTACATTAATTAATTGTGTATTTATCATCATTTTACCTAGGAAAATCTAGTTCTCAATAAATGTTAATATTATTATGTAGAAATTATGAGAGTTAATCTAATAAATATTACTACACCAAAAAGTTCGTTTTTTCAGTGTACCAGTACCAAGCTTCCAATGAAGACTATGAGAAGTCGGGCTATCATAAAGGACACTTGGCTCCAGTCTATCATGCTAATTCACAGGGATGTTCAGATGCCACATTCACTCTCACTAATGCTGCTCCTCAATACAGCTCATTTAACAGTGGTCAATGGAGGATAATAGAAAATGATATGGCAATAACTGTGCTTAGAAATTGTGTACAAAGCACTGCATACATTGTAACAGGGGTTGTACCAGGTAATAATTTCATTAACATAAACATTAGAGTAAGAGTGCCTAGTCATTTCTGGACCGCATACTGTTGCACGAATCTCATATCAAACCGACTAATCTCAGGTGGTGTCATTGGGATCAACTCTATTGACAACTTAACTCCTTGCCAAAAGCCTGTGAAAGGTTTAGAGGCTGAGTTGAAATACCTTTACAATGTTCAGTCTTTCAGTTTGTTTGATAATAATTGCAGAGATGCTGACTTTGTTCCAGTGACAAATCCAGTGACAAATCCAGTGACAAATCGCAAAAGACCTCGAAATTGAGGTCAGTTTCGAGCAGATAACAAAAAACATAAACGCTTAGTTGATGTAATTACTTTTGATAAGTGAAGGGTGTATTCGGTTTGTTCTGAAATCTAAAACTGGTAACACTTTATTTTAATGTTGTCACGAATTCGGGTTGGTCGATTGTTTTGCTTTGGGTTTTTGTGTTGTGTCTGTGTGTGTTCTTATTTTGACAGCTTTCATGTGCGCGCCGTTTCACTCGGGTGCTCCTCCCTTCACTCATCATTCTCACCTGCGCCCGCACCTGATGGTAATTAATTCCTCCTCTCGGTTTGTTATTTAATTCCCCTCTTCCTGCAGTTCTCTGCGAGTCCGTTGTCTTATGTTTATCGCCAATCTAGTCTTGCCCTGTTTATTTGTTTTCTAGTCTAGTATTTTTTTCCCTTGTGCATTCTGTCGTGTTTTTGCCCGTGCTGCCTGGTGTGCTTTTACTTTCTCTGCTTCAGGATTACGCTCTGTGTATCTCTGCTGTGTTGGACTGTGATTGACAGATCTTCAGTACTGGCGCTGTCCAGTGGTGCTTGCTGACCATACTCGCTGCTAGTTCAGAGACTCTACTGACTGTTTGCTTCCATCTGCTCTCCCTGCGGTTTACAGCGAGTTTTTTTCTCGTAGTGTTGGTATTGTGGATTATCTTACCATTGTAATCTACCACTACTTCTCCCTGTTTTTATACAGAGAAATCTACACGTTGGTTACGACCAGCGATCTCATCACCCTGTCTACGCGCAGCGGAGCTCGTCACAATTTGAAGCTAGCGAGTGTCAGAGATCAAGCATCACCGCGCTGTCTATTCGCCTGTCAGTTATAGCAGAGATTTCTTCACCCTGTCACCAAGCAGTGGATACGTACATGTTCAGCAGAGATTTCTTCACCCTGTCACCAAGCAGTGGATACGTACATGATAGCAGAGATTTCTTCACCCTGTCACCAAGCAGTGGATACGTATATGATCGAGCAGAGATTTTTTCACCCTGTCACCAAGCAGCGGATACATTCACATCTGAACTCTCCAACTAGACTCTTTACATCTATTTCACCCTGCTCTTCAAGCAGCGGATCTCCTCTCTCTCTCTCTCTGTTTTTGGTGACTTTATTAAAAGAACACATTGCAATTGGATCCTTGTCTGTTTGTTATTTCCTGACAGACGGACTCGCCCAGAAATGGATCCAGCGGATGTGGATACGGTACGGAATGCACTCACACAACAAGGAGCTTGGCTGGGACAGCAGGATTCCCAGCTTTCTGCCACCACTCGAGAGGTTGCAGGTCTCACTGCCAGGCTCACAGAATTAACCACCCAGATGGATCGACTGCGGCTGGAGTCTCGCCGTTCTAATGAATCAGAACCTCACATCACTAATCCTCCCACTTACGATGGTGACCCAGGTTCGTGTCGTTCCTTCCTCTCTCAATGCTCTCTTGTGTTTTCTCTGCAGCCACGAAGATTCACTGCCGAAAATACTCGTGTGGCTTTTGTCATCACTCTTCTTACCGGAAGAGCTAGAGAGTGGGCAACGGCAGTATGGGACACTCAGTCTCCGTGTTGTCACTCATTCGAGGACTTTAAGACGGAGATGATGAGACTTTTCGATCGGTCAGCACAGGGAGAGACGGCTGCAGCCCGGTTGGTTCGGCTGAAGCAAGGTGACCGGACAGTCACGGATTTCTCTGTGGAGTTTCAGACATTATCTACTGTGTGTGGTTGGAACGATGCGGCTCTACGGACACAATTTTTGGAAGGATTACGAGACGATATCCAGGATGAGATTACCGTTCACGAGATCCCTCGCACCTTGGATTCACTGGTTGAGCTGGCCCTTCGCATTGAGAGTCGTATGTTGTATCGCAGCCAGCGCCAGTCACTTCGTCATCGGGTTTTTTCTGATGAGATCGTTACTTCTGTTTCACATTCTAACTCTGTTAATCCTGCTGTCCCCAGCGAACCCATGCAACTTGGCAGAATGCGGCTCACACCAAAAGAGAGAGATAGGAGACTCAGCAATGGACTATGTCTGTATTGCGGGAGGTCTGGACATCTGGCGAGGAGCTGTCCGTTAAAAGCCAACGCCCACCGGTAGTTCCGGGAGTTCTGGTGGGCACTGCTGTGAACGAAATCTCCTCTTCTTCTTCCACGCATCTACCTGTCACGGTTTCGTTTGAGGGTACGGATTTTTTGTCGAGGCCTCTCGTGGATTCGGGAGCTGAAGGAAACTTTCTGGATGAGAGGACGGCTCGAGAGTGGGGACTTCCGTTTTGTGAACTCAGGGTACCTCTGGCAGTATGGACACTTAAGGGACAACAGACTGCACAGGTCACTCATTGCACTCCACCCGTAAGTCTTTTTGTTTCTGGTAATCACCGTGAAGAGATTGTGCTTTACCTTCTGCATGATTCATTATCTCCCATTATTTTGGGTCATGCATGGTTGGCACAGCACAATCCTCACATTGATTGGCAGCGTAATGTTATTTTGAGTTGGTCCTCTTCTTGTCACGTGTCCTGTCTTGGTGCAGCTGTTTCGGGCTCTTCTTCTGTTTTTCAGGTTCCAGCGGTCGATCTTACCGGAGTCCCGGCGGAGTGCGCTGATCTCTCTCAGGTGTTCAGTAAAGCCCGGGCCACTTCTCTGCCTCCTCACCGGTCATACGATTGTGCTATCGATCTCCTCCCAGGCACTTTTCCGCCTAAAGGTAGACTTTATTCTCTGTCTGCTCCTGAGAGAGAGGCTATGGATAGTTACATTAATGATGCTCTTCGCGCCGGTCTCATCCGCCCCTCTACCTCTCCAGCTGGAGCAGGGTTCTTTTTTGTTAAAAAGAAAGACGGCTCTCTGCGTCCGTGCATAGATTACAGAGGGTTAAATGACATTACTGTTAAGAATAGGTATCCTCTACCTTTAATGTCTACAGCCTTTGAATTGCTGCAGGGAGCTCGTGTTTTCACCAAATTGGATTTACGCAACGCTTACCATCTTGTGCGTATCAGAGAGGGAGATGAGTGGAAGACAGCATTTAATACCCCGTCCGGACATTTTGAATATTCCGTTCTGCCGTTCGGGCTTTGTAACGCCCCTTCTGTCTTCCAGGCTCTGGTCAACGACGTATTGAGAGACATGATTAATAAATTTGTCTTTGTGTATCTCGATGATATTCTCATCTTTTCTCCCTCTTTACAGATACACACTCAACACGTTCGCAGAGTTTTACGGCGTCTGCTTGAGAACCAGTTATTTGTTAAGGCGGAGAAGTGCGATTTTCATAAGGAGTCAGTTTCGTTTTTGGGTTTTGTTATCGCCGCCGGAGAGATACGTCCTGACCCAGTTAAGATTAAGGCGGTAGCCGAGTGGCCAATTCCCGACTCACGTAAAGCGTTGCAACGATTTCTGGGTTTCGCCAATTTTTATCGGCGGTTCATCAGAAATTTCGGTCAGATTGCTAAACCGCTTACTGCTCTCACCTCCACTAAGGAGAGTTTTTTCTGGAATCACGATGCTCAGGAGGCCTTTGATAAGTTAAAGGTCCGGTTTATCTCTGCTCCTGTGCTTTCTTTTCCAGATCCTAAGGCTCAGTTTATTGTTGAGGTGGATGCATCTGATGTCGGGGTAGGCGCCGTCCTTTCTCAGCGGTCCTCTAAGGATGGAAAGGTGCATCCTTGCGCCTTTTTCTCCCATAGGTTAAATCCCACTGAACGAAACTATGACATAGGTAACCGGGAGTTGTTAGCAGTCAGACTGGCTTTGGGTGAGTGGCGTCATTGGTTGGAAGGTACCTCGGAACCCTTTCTGGTCTGGACGGATCATAAGAATCTGGAATAAATCCGTTCAGCCAGGAGGTTGAACTCGCGACAGGCTCGTTGGGCTCTCTTCTTTGACCGGTTTAACTTTACCCTCTCGTACCGGCCCGGTAGTAAGAACGTTAAGCCCGATGCTCTCTCTCGTTTGTTCGAGGGTCCCGATGCTGTGAGAGCCGAAACCATCCTTCCTGAAGGAAGGGTGGTTTGTGCTCTCCGCTGTGGAGTCGAACAGCGGGTGATGTAGGCCGGACGAGGGGTAGAAGTGCCAGAAGGGTGCCAGGCGGGTCTGTTGTGGGTTCCGGCTGCACTCCGTTCCGAGGTCATCCGGTGGTGTCATGAGTCCAAGTTTGTCTGCCATCCAGGAATTCGGAGAACGTTGCTTACCGTCCGTCAACGTTTTTGGTGGCCCTCTATGAGTCAGGATGTCAGACAGTTTGTATTGGCCTGTCAGGTTTGCGCACGCTGTAAAACCTCTCATCAGTCACCTGTTGGTCTGCTTAATCCCCTTTCTGTTCCCTCCCGCCCTTGGTCACACATAGCCGTAGATTTTGTTACCGGCTTACCGTTATCTAAAGGCAACACCGTGGTTCTTACGGTGGTGGATCGCTTTTCCAAAGCGGTTCATTTTATTCCCCTGCCCAAGCTTCCCTCTGCCAAAGAGACGGCCCAGGTATTAATTGAACACGTTTTTCGGTTACACGGTTTGCCTACTGACGTGGTATCTGATAGGGGTCCTCAATTTGTTTCCCGTTTTTGGCAAGAGTTCTGTAGACAGATCGGTGCCACTGCCAGCCTGTCTTCAGGTTATCATCCGCAGACCAACGGCCAATGTGAACGTGCTAATCAGGATCTCGGTCGAGCCCTCCGCTGTCTGACATCGCGATATCCGAATTCTTGGTGCCAACAACTTCCCTGGGTAGAATACGCTCATAATTCCCTGCCCGTTTCATCTTCCAATATGTCCCCGTTTAAAGCCTCGATTGGTTATCAGCCCCCTCTTTTTCCCTCTCAGGAACCCGATGCGGCGGTTCCGTCTGCTCTAGCTTTTGTTCGACGTTGCAAGCGCACTTGGAACAGAGCTAGGTCAGCCTTGTTATTGGCAGCGAGACGAACCAAGGCCGCGGCCGATCGTCACCGGCGACCTGCCCCTCGTTATATTTGCGGGCAGAAAGTATGGCTTTCCTCCAAGGATCTGCCTCTCCGGGAGCCTTCTCGCAAACTTGCTTCTCGGTTCCTTGGGCCATACACTATCACTAAGGTCGTTAGTCCGGTGGCGGTTAGGCTCAGATTGCCTCCTGCTCTCGGTCGGATTCACCCGGTTTTTCATGTGTCTAAGATCAAACCTGTGATTTTTTCCCACATTAACCCTGTTCCCTCTGTCCCCGCTCCTCCTGCACCCCGACTAGTGGACGGGTCTCCTGCTTACACTGTCAGGAGATTACTAGATATGCGTCGTCGGGGCAGAGGTTTTCAATATTTAGTTGACTGGGAGGGGTATGGTCCGGACGAGAGGTGTTGGGTACCGGCCCGGGATATTCTGGACCCTGGCCTGATCGAAGACCTCCGTCGGCGACAAGGTAGGCCCCTTCCTGGACCGCCTTGAGGCGGTCGTTGGGAGGGGGGTACTGTCACGAATTCGGGTTGGTCGATTGTTTTGCTTTGGGTTTTTGTGTTGTGTCTGTGTGTGTTCTTATTTTGACAGCTTTCATGTGCGCGCCGTTTCACTCGGGTGCTCCTCCCTTCACTCATCATTCTCACCTGCGCCCGCACCTGATGGTAATTAATTCCTCCTCTCGGTTTGTTATTTAATTCCCCTCTTCCTGCAGTTCTCTGCGAGTCCGTTGTCTTATGTTTATCGCCAATCTAGTCTTGCCCTGTTTATTTGTTTTCTAGTCTAGTATTTTTTTTCCCTTGTGCATTCTGTCGTGTTTTTGCCCGTGCTGCCTGGTGTGCTTTTACTTTCTCTGCTTCAGGATTACGCTCTGTGTATCTCTGCTGTGTTGGACTGTGATTGACAGATCTTCAGTACTGGCGCTGTCCAGTGGTGCTTGCTGACCATACTCGCTGCTAGTTCAGAGACTCTACTGACTGTTTGCTTCCATCTGCTCTCCCTGCGGTTTACAGCGAGTTTTTTTCTCGTAGTGTTGGTATTGTGGATTATCTTACCATTGTAATCTACCACTACTTCTCCCTGTTTTTATACAGAGAAATCTACACGTTGGTTACGACCAGCGATCTCATCACCCTGTCTACGCGCAGCGGAGCTCGTCACAATTTGAAGCTAGCGAGTGTCAGAGATCAAGCATCACCGCGCTGTCTATTCGCCTGTCAGTTATAGCAGAGATTTCTTCACCCTGTCACCAAGCAGTGGATACGTACATGATCAGCAGAGATTTCTTCACCCTGTCACCAAGCAGTGGATACGTACATGATCAGCAGAGAATTCTTCACCCTGTCACCAAGCAGTGGATACGTATATGATCGAGCAGAGATTTTTCACCCTGTCACCAAGCAGCGGATACATTCACATCGGAACTCTCCAGCTAGACTCTTTACATCTATTTCACCCTGCTCTTCAAGCAGCGGATTCCCTCTCTCTCTCTCTGTTTTTGGTGACTTTATTAAAAGAACACATTGCAATTGGATCCTTGTCTGTTTGTTATTTCCTGACAAATGTCAATGTTAAGGTCCTTGTTTTATACGTTAAAGGAATTGTTCACCCAAAAATGAAACATTTTTGGGCAATTATTTTTTAATCATTTAATTTCTCTCTAAACTACGCCTTTAAGTTCTGAGTAATAATGATTATCAACATGTACCTTTGAGTGTAAGTACAAGAAGTTGTCACTGTTTTCATTGTTATACTGTTTAATATTGACTGAGTAATGTCATGTCGCTCCAAATCTCACAATTACATTATGATAATTCAGCCTGGATTTCACAGACAAAGTTACAACTTTAACTGAGAATTGAACCAAAGCAACCAAGAAAAAATTGTACTGCACATATATTCATATACATTATATATATTACATTGCCTGGTTTAAATTAATGACCAGTCAACATTAAAATGTATTCTATAGGTGTTCAATGGGGTTTAGGTTTTCTTTATTATTACTTTGTGGACAGGGGTGATTTAATTCTGCAATAGCCTCTAATTCTTATGTTTGTAGTTATGTTTAGACAGCAAATTGTTACATGTTTATATTGGTGCATATATGGATTTTTACACATCATGATTTATTAGATGCAAGCATTCACTTATATGCTGACGATACCATAATTTATTGCTTTGCACCCACCATTAATAGTTGTATCTTAAAGTTGCAGGAAGCATTTGCAATAGTTCAGCATAATCTTATATCTTTAAAATTAGTTCTGAATGATAAGAAAACAAAATATATGTTTTTTTCGAGGAAACATAAGTGTGTATCTTTTCTACCATCTCTTTACACTCTACAGGGTAAGTCTATAGAGCTAGTCTCCTCCTATAAATATCTAGGTTTTGTGTTGGAAGAGGATTTATCATTTAAGTTACATGTTAAACATTTGTTGTCTAAGCTAAGGTTACATTTGGGGTTTTACTTTCGAAATAGTGCTTGTTTTTCACAGTCAGCAAAGAGAAAGTTGGTTGAAGCTACTTTCTTACCTTTATTAGATTATGGAGATGTTTTTTATAGAAACACCACTAAGGCTCTTTTGCATTCATTGGACTCTGTTTATCACTCTGTCTTAAGATTTATAACTCGTAGCAATAATTATACTCATCATTGTGCCCTTTATGAAATGGTAGGTTGGCCTTCGCTTCATTTAAGAAGATACAAGCATTGGCTTATATTTGTGTATAAGGCCATACTTGGACAGCTTCCTTTTTACATGAATAGTCTACTAACTGTCAGTAGTCAAGGGCATAATCTGTGTTCAAGTAGATATATTCTTTTAAATGTTCCTTTAATGAAGACAGAGTTTGGGAAAACTGCTTTTACCTATAGTGCATCAACTGCTTGGAATGAGATTCAAAGATCATTGAAATTGTGTGTATTTATCTCAATGAGTGAGTTTAAACTGTACCTCAACCAAACATTCCAAACTGTCTGCACTTGTTCTTAATTTTGTTTTATTGTTGAGATTATTGTTCTATGTCTTTAAGTTGTTTTTTATGTTGTCTATTGTGTGCTGCTACCTTGGCCAGGGCTCACTTGTAAATGAGATATCTATCTCAATGTGATTTTCTACCCTGGTTAAATAAAGGTATAATAAAAAAATGTGTTTTTCATTGAGTCAAAGGATGCATTGAACTTTTATGTACTTTTAGAAATATAAAAACCATATAGTGTCAAAAGTGGTGTTCGAACTGGTGAGTTCGCTATGTATTTTAGCAGCATCTGTAAACTGAGATTTTACACTGTAAAAAAGCAGCATTTTTGTCAAATGAACATATTTTTATGTTAACTTTCAGCTTATAAATGTCAACTTGTCACAGGTCAAAACTTAAAATAGGCTGAATTGACTTACAAAACCAAGTTGTTTTTACTTAATGTTGCATGCATTTTTTTACATTGTAGTTGAAAAGCCATGTCTTATATCACAAAGAACAGAGAACGAAAAAAGTGACATGTATTTGTAACCCAATCTCACAGTTAAACGTATACTGTTTTACGAAATGGCAATTTTATATGAATTTGTGTGACGTAAATACAAAGGTGTATGATTATTAGATAACATTTGTATATAGTCTATCCATTTAGCAATAAAAATAAATGGCAAGAATGTGACTCCACCACCCAACGTCACTGGGGCGTATAGAGATCATGCTGAAAAATACATACAGTTTCATACAAATTCAAGCAAAATAGCAACCTGGTTAACAAATTACAAACTGTTATATTGTGTTGTGCTTTAAAGAATTGTATAGGAGGCAAGTGATTTGCTTATTTTTATGTACTATTTCATTGATTGGTTGTTTGCTAGCTACAAATTAAACATCACCCATAGGTTTCTATAGATCGTTTTTGAAGCCAATAGTAGGCGGTGCCTGCCGTCGCCATCTTGGCCCAGCGTCACCATCCATCATTATCCGACAATGGGTAAAGAGCATAAACTGTAAAAAAAGATGGATGTAGTGTCCGTGACGTCACCCATTAGTTTCTGAAGATTGTTTTTGAAGCTTAAAGTAGGCATTGCCTGCCATCACCATCTTGGCCACGTGTCATCGCGTTTCACTCACGGATATCCAAAAATGAGTAAAGAGGCGCGACGTGGGTGAAGGTGAGGTGGGTGGTTGCTGAAATCACGCCCGCCTAGCTCGATTCTAGTGATTGCAGTGGCTGTTCACCAGTGTTGGGCAAGTTACTGAAAATTAGTAATTAGTTACAGTTACTAGTTACTTCTTTTAAAAGTAATTGAATTACTCTACCAGTTAATGTATATCAAAAGTAATTAGTTACTAGGGAAAGTAACTTTTAAGTTACTTTTATGTCTGCTTTTTAAATGTAAATATGAACAGTACTGAACAGTCAAACAATAAAATGATATAGGTGGGCTACTTTACATACTGTAGAAGCCTATTTTACTTTAGATTCAGCCTTTGAATATTTTTGTTAGAAATTATCTTAATATGTAAGCTTAGTTTATTTATGTATATCATTTAGATCATTTAGACAAATATTCTGTATGTTTACATTGAAAATATATAATGTGTTAAAATTGTGTACTGTCTCTTTAAGAATTTGGAGCCAGTTGTGTCATATATTCTAAAATAAATTATTATTTTTTAATTCCATATTTATTTTAATAAGTCAGAAACGTCTCCGCTGTGTCCTGCTGACAGGCGTGGTGTGCGCGTGCAGCAGCTGACGCAAATTATGGGTCCTCCGAAGGTTAGACCGTCTCATTTCAGTTCTCTTCTCGGACTTCTGAGGCTGCCACCTTGAAAGACCGAGTGCTCACTTTTTAAGGTTGCTTAGCAGGTCGCAGCCCTTGAATTGGGACACAACTTGTGAAGCTTGCGGCGGATAGTGCGCTATTTGGTCATATATTGTTTGATATTTAATCAGAAAACGGAGTACGTGGATTGTTTTCTCGGACGGACACAGAGGGAGTGGATTGTTTTGTCGGATACGGAGCGAGTGAAACCGAAACTAAAACTAAATGCGCACTCTCATACTATGGAGTTTTAACACATTTTAACAGTTGTACACGGCAGTGTGAATATTTTACTGGAAACAACAATCGCGGATCGTTCTCTTCCATGAGAGCGATGTAAACATCTAAGATATATATTAACATTTCTCAAATTTATTGCTTTTGTGGACTACAACACTAAAAATGCAAGTTGATGTCATACTGGTATAGCTTGGGAAAGATAATTTACAAACCGGATGGATTATGACTTGCGCACAATTTTTAAACAAAGGTATTTTGTCCGTTTAGATTTTTCATGTTAATTTTATATGCACTGTCAGCCATGATGAAGTTTATTGATTCATTGCACCGCCTACCACAGAAATGTCTCGTCTGCAAGTGTTATTATTTTTTACAAAATAGAGGAACGCGAGTAACGAAATTTCAGTTATTGTAATTGCGTTACCTGATTTAAAAAAATACTTTATTACCTGCTCGTTACTGCTAAAAGTAGTGGAATTACAGTAACAGTCCCATCACTGCTGTTCACCCCTCACTCAAGTGGCCATGCCCTTAATTATGCAGAACTTTAAAGCTTAATAAAATTTAAATGGAGGAGTTACAAAAAAATTCACCCCTTCACAGTTGTCATGAAGGGCAAAATTAGCTATACAAACCAAAAACAATTTTTGTGCAGCCTGTAAACATATTATTTTGTAAAGTTGGCCATGATTTTAACATGGGGGTCTATGGGATTTGACTCCCTTTTGGAGCCAGCCTCTAGCGGCCAGTCGATGAATTGCAGTTTAAGTTATTTCCGTATTGGCTTCATAGAGACAGAGCGCAGTTATGCAAATTTAAAAACCACGCCCACCGGGGGGGGGACAATCCAACCGGCTCCATTGACTTTGTATTGTGAGAGGCCGCCTCCTTGTCATTTCTGGCAAAAAACAAAAAACAGAATAATGCCTAAAAGCTGCTGTGTTACAAGATGCACAGCTAACAAGCCAAAAAAACAGAAATAAGTTTTTATAAGCTGTCGAGCCGTAAAACCCAGCCTTTAAGGAGAAAAAAGTGGATCGCTGAACACGTTTCCCCCTAGTGGGTGCAGTTCTACTAATACTGCCCTACAAAGGCTAAGTGCATTAACTACGCAAACCCTGAAACCGAGAAAAATGCGATTAAAGTTTATACCAGCCAGTCAAACATGTTACTGCAATATTGGCACACACGTTTCTCTGAAATGTGACAAAATTGAACCAGGAGACTTTGTCACAAGACACAACAGGAATATCTTTGCCCTGACCCCTACAAAGTGTCAGCTTTAACATAATAAATTATCTTTGGGGTATTTTGAGCTAAAACTTTACATTTGTACTTTTTGGACACCAAAGACTTATTTTACATCTTAAAAAAGTATCCAGTGGAGGTAAATTGAGGAGAATAAACGTGTATGTGAAAATATATATAATGTTTAAACAGTAAATATTTTTGCAAGATAATGAAGTTGGTTTCATATTTAAAAATATTGTTTGAAATGACATTTAAAATTATGCTTGTTGATTGCCAGGTCTCATATCTTTGTGACACTTGGTTTTAACCACTTGGTGACAATACAAGTTAAAATGTTAATAGTGTTACATAGACCTTTGACCGTTAGTTCTTCCGTCTTAAATATGCTATTAAATATTATAATATATTAATTTTTTCAGTGTTTGAATTGAGGGGGGGTTTGTGCTGTCCTGGACCTCCTATAAGCAGTGACCCCCAAAGAACAAAAATATAAAATAAGGGGGAATCCCCTTGGTTTTATTAAAATTAAAATATTACATGTATTTAAAATTATCATGCTGTGCTGCCAAAAAGCGATACTGTCCATTATTTTTCCCAATTTTAATCCAAAAGATTTCTGTCTGAAATAAATGTATATACTCAAGTGCAAGTCATGCTCTTTTTTTGACAGATTGCTAGATTTAGGATTGGGTTAGGGGCTTTTAATTTTTTTTTATTTCAAACTATAAACTATTATTTCACACTAATTTGAGGGCTACAATTTTTTTACGTTTGAGTTAAGGGTAATTTGGGGTTTCTTTGAATTAAACGTTGATCCAGGACCAACAAAATTATTTTAAATATATATTTTAAATAATCCAGGTGCGCTTTCGCTACAATTAGTTGATAAATATCAGAATAATATGTGGCAGGCCAAGGCTAAGAAAACTAATACGTCATCTTAGATAAGAAGTGTTTGATATTACTGTATAAAAAATGGAGTCAGATGTGAGAAGGGCAGAGAGACTGCATGGGGATGACTTTTGAATAGGGGAGACCGGGGCTGGTTGTCTCACGGGTTGTTTGTCACACACTGTAAAAAATAAATTGTTGGCTCAATGAATAATTTTTTAGTAACTAGTTCCACAGAAATTTTACGTTCACTCAATTTCTGTCTCCAAAGTGTTACCTGGATTGATGTTTTTTAGTTGGCCCAAATTTGACTCAAATATAAAAAAGTATGTTGGCTCAATTAGCTTTATAGTTCATTCAACTAAAATGTTTTAATCAGTTGAATCTTTAAAAACTTACAGCAAAACTCTGTCAATTAAAATTTAAGTATTCACTCAATGTTTGATGTGTTACTTCAATTAATATTTATTATTTGGGATTTTTTTAATAACATTTTTAAATTATTTATCAAATAATTTATGCTGGTGTTGTAAACAAAATAATTAACTTCAGTCACATAAAAACAAAAGCTTTTTATTCACTTATTCACTAATCATACAGACTGAACATACAGAATTAAGTCTTCTTTAAATAGAGGGCATAAAACAGTCCAAAAAGCCTCCAAAGTCAGTCAGAACATCTCCAGGGCCATTTAGGAGACTTTCCTCAGCCAGTCCAAGCGGAGACTGTCTCGCTATGTATCCCTCTGAGGAATATAAACACACAAACATACATAAATACATGTTTAATATAATAAAGCTTGACGGTGAAAGACTTTATTCCCTAAATAACGTTAACGTTAGGCCAAATTTCCCTCAGACATCACACGTAATTAAACACTATTGGGCGGTTTTCTCGGACAGGGCTTTTCACTGACTAAAATAACTTACTAACATCTCTTAACATATGAGTGCTATTGTTTTGTCTCAAAATGCACGCCAGTATTGTATTATATAAGGTTTGTTTGTAAAAATGTCCCAATTATAATAAAGACCAAGTTCTAAACTCTGTCCGGTAAACAAACCCTATATCCAGGCTTTTTATCTTAACTAAAATAGCTCCACTTTACTTCGGTCACATAACATAACACACTTCTAATATATCTTTACAAAAATATCATTACAAAAACGTCGAGTATTTGCGTCTTTGCCAATTAATATATTCTAAAATTAACATTTAATTACAAACACTTACCTGACGTGAACTTGAGGAAACGGCTGACTTGTGTGTCCTAACTTGTGTGAATCAGTAAGTGATTCCAGCTGTTGCGTGCGGATTGATCTCAGATGAAATGACCTGTGATCCAGATCCTTCCGAGTTAAAACATTTTAAATTCAAAATACACAGACGCACGCGCATACATACATACATACATGCACACGCGCGAGCACGCGCGCGCGCACACACGCACCCACACGGGTACACACACGGGTATATTTAGAAGTTTTAAGATTGTTATGATATTGGGACTATTTCTCCACTCGCACCTTCAGCTCTGAAGTTCAAATTCGCAGGCAGTACGCAGCCCAGTTATAACAAATGTGAAAGATATGAAATATCATTCAACAGCGATATCATTTAAGTGCAATCCTAAAATATGATTTAAAACATACCGGTAAACCTTTTATTATTAAGTATAAGAAATTAAAACGAATTAAATCGCATGTTTAAACTCCACAGAGATATCAGAGCCAGCAGTCGATTTCTGATGGGCTTGCCGAGGCGAGGCTGCGCTGGGCGGGGTGTGAGCGCTTAAGTGTCTGTGATTTTCTGGAGCTCATCTGGAGCTCTTCTCCGTCCGAAAGTGTCCGAGCACATTTTTAAATAGACGCTATATATATTAACCGACCGCATATTTAAACTTAAAGCACATACATTCACGCCTGAACAACTCTTAAAATTACATTTTGTTACCAAATAACAGTAATATTATGATCATTTTGTTGTCAGGAAACATAGCTGTCATAAGTCCACATATTGACCAGATTTGTCTTAATTAGTTCAGTCAACATAGCCATTCTGAATGTTGACTGAATTTGGAAAAAAACATTCACTTAATGTTTTAAACACAGATTTATCTAGACTTAAAATAATATGTCTACTCAACTAAGCCCAAACAAGAAAATTGGTTTAACTTATATATTTTTGCCTTTCCAACATTTCATTAATTGGATTTTTTACAGTGCACTGCTTATTCCAGACATACTATATGGCACTGTGGTACAATTTTGATATCAATTTGTTAGCCTTTAATAGCTTACTCATTTGCACTTGAAATTTTGCTGAGCAGACACAAAACATTGAGGTTAGAAGACAATTTTTTATTTTTATGGGTCAGAGTAAATTTTCATGTTGGTGTTGTTTTTGTGTTGAGATCTTGTAGGATATTAGTCATTCAAAAACAAAACACTCATTAAAAAGCTAAAAGTAGTAGCTTTATTTTGAATCATCTTTTAGCGATCAAGTTAAAGCCGTGTGGCAGTTAGCTTATCATGTTTGTCAAGAAATCAGTTGGGGATGGTTGTCACATAGCTTGCGGGGTTGGTTGTCACATAAGAATATTGGACATGTAGACTTTTTAAGACTGTTTGTCTGATTGTTTGTTTGTTTTTGTTTGCTGTTAAAATAAAATAAAGCATTAAATAAAGAGGTTTTAACACTAAAAATTATTTTATTTTATTTCTCAACACAGTAGACAATGGGCTTTATGCCCAGCTGCCCTACTTCCTGAATTTCAGCCAGCTTCTTGTTTCCTGTCTGCCATTATTGGACAAACTGATTAATCCAGGTGTGCCTGACCTCAGTAGTCACAACAACAATAATCAGACACACCTGGATTAATCAGTGTGTCCAATAATGGCAGACAGGAAACAAGGAGCTGGCTGAAGTTCATAGTGCAGCTGGGCATAAAGCCTATTCAAGTAACTGATCCCCCACTTTAATCCCATTGTTTAAACATAAGGGGCATTAATAAAAACTATCATAGGGTTGGATTCATATAAAAACTTATTTGCAGTTTCTAGCTTAAAAAACTAAAAAATTACACATTATCTTTTCAGATCCCAATTTATCATTGAAATCCTATTGAACCACTATAGGGACAACCAACCCCATACCCTGTGACAACCAACCCCATTGTGTCAGAGTGTCTTTGATGGTTAATTACTTCCTGTTACAATACATTCGAAAAGTAAAAAGTATACACATTTAAAGCCAAGACTCCAAAGTTTCATTTCATGTAGGAATTATTGCTGAAAGATTTTTTGAAGATGAGCAATTCATGCATGAGTAAAAGCTGTGACAACCAACCCCGGTCTCCCCTATACTGATATATTTTTGATGAACTTTGTTAGCTCGACTTGCATAATAGGGGCCCTTTGATATACATTTCCTCCTTCTTTGAATAATTGCAATTTTTCTTTTAAGTTTTTTCTGTAATGTTCACCTTTTCTTTCTCTTCCCCATTCTTGCAGTTTTTCATAATCTCCTTAATCCGCCAATGTTGTGATTTACCCTTTACTGTATGAAAACTTATGTGATTAGGGGAACTACCCAGTCTCACAAAACTATGTACCTATAGTCACGTAATTTTTTGATTCTTTTTCGTGATACTGTCACGAATTTCTGTGTTTTTTCGTGATCGTATGTCTGTTTATGTGTCATTGTCACGTATTGGTTACTCAACAGCTTTTCATATTTTTTGCCACTGTGTCAATGAGATCACGCTTTTCAAAAGCCGCATTGCCCAATGAAACTTTGACTGATAGAACAAGAAATACATTTCCTGGTGATTTTAGAAGCGCGGGATATCTTTAACACAGATATTTTGCATTGTAGAAACTCTCACGTTGTTTAAAAAATGTAATATTAGTGGTCTGGTCAGGGTTGTAAAAGCTCGAGATATCCTTAAGCCAAACCCAAGGTCAGTGTATTAAAGAGCCGGTATGAACAAACCCTACACCTATTTGAAATGTCATCTTTGTGAATGTCCCAAAATGAAAGCTACTTTCTTGATGCATTGTGTACATTTAAATCTCTACCTCAGTTTAATTTAAGACTTTAAGCTGCTTTTATTGGATCTATGGCCCCCTCAATCATCAAACAAATTTTGTTTCACAATTAAAATATACAAAAATCATTATCAAATTATATATTTTGTATACATGTGAACAGCTTTTTTCCCACAGCTGTCTCCTTACTGATCTCTGCCCTTTGACACCCACCAACACCCCCCTCACACCATAGACATATCTTCACCCCTCCATCTCACTATATCTGATTGGTTGGTTGATTTATTTGTTTACAAACAATCAAAACAGTAAACTTGTTATTACTTGCACTACTGTCTGTTCATCCAGATTACTAGTTATCCATTTGCACACTGAAATATTTTCTATGCACTTTACTGTCCATTGCACTAATGTAAATGATGTTCATATGCCTATAGTATACATATACACTTTTGCTTAATCCATCTGTATAGAATATCCATAGTACATTTATCTGTATTTCATGCTGATAGTATTTAAAATCTGTAATTGATGTCCAAAATACTGGATTTATGTACATTTGTAACATATTGAAGACCTTATATATTCTGTACTTACTGTTTATTGGACTTCTGGTTAGATGCTTTGCATTTCGTTGCCCTGTACCTCACATGTGCAATGATAAGAAAGTTGAATCTAATCTAATCTAATTTTTCTGGCTTTGGTCCAGTATCGCTTCCTGTAAACGGATTCCAAGTCAAAAAGGTATGTAATGTGGATGATGTGCTCAGGTGATCACACCACCTTCTGTAGAGCTCACCCATCCTGTTTTGTGCAATGTCCTGAACCAGGCTGTGATGTTATCAGTGTGCTCTCAATGTATATATATATAAGAATGTATACATACAATGTATATGTGTAAGTTCTTCAGCACTTTGAAGAGCAGTGTAAAGAGCTTTGAAAAGCGTGAGGTGGTAAAGACGCGTAAGGACTTTCTTCACCAGGTTGGTAATATGATTACTACCTGTTTGGTATTTTACAACTCTATTGTGTTTGTATGGTTTTGCCTTTGCTTTTTTTCTGATGAAAACCCTGGAAGGGTTAATCATTGTATTTTTACAGTTTTTCTCAGTTGCTTTGGTACAATTCTCAAATCAGAATTGAAATTCTCAAAACTGCTTGTTCAATTCTCACATCATTGTGTCACTTGTGCACATCAAAAAAGCAGTTTCTAATTTCTTTGAACAAGTTGCAAATGCTTTGGTACATCCATGCAAATGATTATGTACAATTCTCAGCTTTTTTCTACATTACCAGTTGCTTATGTCATGTTGATCAAAATGTATTATAATGGGTCTCTGTTGAATAGTCTCACTCCACACAACATTTAGGCATTGGTTCATAGTATAAGTCTTTACTTGCAAAATGGTTGAACAAGTTCTCATAATACAGGGTTTGGTCAAACATATTTCCATACATTTCCCATTAGACGTTTTTTTCTAAATCTGTCCTGAATTGGTAAATTGCTCCCAGGTGAATCTTGACTTTCTCTAACAGACAGAAATGTCCCCCAGCAAGCAAAAACCGAGACGTTGAAATGATGGCTAACTATAGACCCAATAGTAACCCACTTCTACCCTAAATAACCTTGAATTTGGTTACATGCCATTTTTGCCAAAATAACTTGAAGATGTATGATATTCCAACATATAAGCAAAGTCAACAAGTGTTCAAGTTCAAGGTGTTTGCTTTCATTTCTTTTACATGTTCTAAAAGTATACACATCGTCTATTCTTGGGTCATGGTTAGACGTCTATTAGACTTTTACTGGCAGCCAAAATTTAGCCTTGTTTTAGCCAAACATGCTTGCTGGGTCAGGAGGTATAGGAAGACTTCAGTGTAAGACAGCACTGCATGTACAGTTTTCCCTGAAGATATTGTCCCATGTTCACATTTCTACTTTTATGTTATGCAGTGCTGTCTTTTCCTTTCTGTATCATTATGACATAGTCTGTCAACCAATTACAGTAAAACAGTAAAAGCGTAAATGTAAATTTTGTCCAGTCTCTTGCAATCAAACTCCCACATAACTAACACTAAGGTATAACTTACAATTTACAATACTTGTCATCAAAACTTTAGCCATAGTTTACATCAGCACATCCCTCAAGAGTAAACTATTATAATGACAACATGACTAAACAATTTGACTGTCTTATCCGTACACAATGACACATTGACTTGTCATTCTGATGGCACTGACATGTTCATTGACACAGATATTTAATTTTGAGAGATGAACTAAGTATTTTGAGTAAAAGAGTGGCTTTTGCAGGTTATCCATGATGTTTTGCTATTTGTACAAATTGTTTTGAGAAATGCACTTACTGTTTTGCAAATTGTGAGTATGATTCGAGAAATGTACCAAAGCGACTGAGAAAAACTGTAATAGTATTTTGTTTTGTTGACCCTAGATATCTTAGATAACATTAGATTCATTCACTGATCATTTTTGTTTCTATTGTACTTGCAGAAAATTTTTACATTTTCATCTCCCGTTCATCATGTTTCTTCTTCCTGTGATGCTGCTGGTTTTCTCTGGTGGTTCGGCTGAAGTTGTGAATGATTTTCTAAATAATTGTCCTCAATATTTCATAAACAGTATAACACCAACAATACTAAGTGGAAATCAGTACAAACAGATCTGCCAGACTCTAGGTAACATACAATATTATGCCACACTTTATGATACCGACAACAAGATCCCTGTGTATTCTGCTTATAAGTTTACAGGAAGCGTTCAGTGCAATAGACCAAAAAAATGGTACATCGAACCTCAGGTAAATGAAATATTACTATTGTTACTATTATTATTACTACTGTGTAATATTTAAGTTTGTCAGCCTTTTCTCTAAAACAACTTAAGCTTCCCATCTGTCATAAAAAGCAACCAACTCAACAAGAATAGTTTTTTTACAATATCTTTTTCTGAACACATGAACAATATTTTCACAATATCTTTATCAGCACACGAGTTCTTACTTAAGAAACATACAGGCACTGAAAAGAAATTAATTTAGGGAAAGTGAAGAGTGAAGAGTGAAGGGCCCAACTAAAGCAAACACTGATCATCACAATGGTGGTTTGTTGAAATGTCAATATTTTTTCAACATTTATGGAGGGTGCAAAAGTATTGTCTTAATGCAATTATCATTAACAAATCAACAGTTTCTAACATTGATTTAATGGTTTCTGTCTTGTTCCTTGCTTATATTTGCAATTAAACCCCAGAATACACCGCATGATTTTTGCACTCCCAGGGCCGGAGTGGGGCCACTTTTCAGCCCGGGAGTTTCAGGCCCAAGACCGGCCCACTTTTTTCATAGTGTTATTCCAATTTAGCACTTTTTTCAAATTGGATAAATAAAGCAACATGTAGTGTACTACATTGGTACTGCAATCACACAACTGGTGCCCAATGGACTCTATATGCAGGGCAGATACCCCCACCCACCCCCACCCCCCCCCCCCCCCACCCCCCCCCCCCCCCCCCCCCCCCCCCCCCCCCCCCCCCCCCCCCCCACCCCCCCCCACCCCCCCCCCCCCCCCCCCCCCCCCCCCCCCCCCCCCACCCCCCCCCCCCCCCACCCCCCCACCCCCCCCCACCCCCACACCCCCCCCCCCACCCCCCCCCACACCCCCCACCCCCCCCACCCCCCCCCCCCCCCCCCCCCCCCCACCCCCCCCCCCCCCCCCCCCCGCCCCCCGGGCCCCCGCCACCCCCCCCCCCCCCCCCCCCCCCCCCCCCCCCCCCCCCCCCCCCCCCACCCCCCCCCCCCCCCCCCCCCCCCCCCCCCCCCCCCCCCCCCCCCCCCCCCCCCCCCCCCCCCACCCCCCCCCCCCCCCCCCCCCCCCCCCCCCACCCCCCCCCCCCCCCCCCGCCCCCCCCCCCCCCCCCCCCCCCCCCCACCCCCCCCCCCCCCCCCCCCCCCCCCCCCCCACCAATTAAAAGGTAAAGTTTGTATGTTTTATAAAACCTAAATTAAAATAAGAAAATATTGGTTTGTTATTTAAACAAAAACCCTTACTTACAATTTCTAATATTAAAAACTATTTACATTGAATACAGAAATTAATCACTTATTACAAAAATGTTATATAATATCTATTATTCTGTCCACAATCCATTGTGGCCCTGAGAGCCTAAAACAACTGCATCAGAGATTATGCTTCTTCAGAGCAATGTATGCTTTGACTTAACAGTAAATTTCAACTAATGTACATGTGTGTTTTACAGTAAACAAACAAATGATGGGGAAAATATTAACGTTAAGACTTTTAATCTGATGCCATATTGAGCACTGCAATGCATCTGTAAAAGAGACACTGTACAGCATCTTATAATGTGTTTTTGTTTATTTAGCAAATTGTACAAACTGTTCTTAACATAAAGAATTACCGAATTAAAGAAATAACCGATACTTTAAATATAAGCATGACATTTTGAGAAATAATCTGCTTTTATAGTTATGTAAACCATTGACCTTCTTTTATGTATCTAAAAGTGAAGGGTGTGAATGCTTGGGAATGCAGATAGCATGTGCTCTGTGTGTGTGTGTTTGTGTGTGTGTGTGTGTGTGTGTGTCCATGTGTGTGTTACGATGTGTTCGGACTACAGCACTGCAGTAACAGTGGACACACCCAGTCTCTCTCTCTCTCTCTCTCTCTCTCTCTCTCTCTCTCTCTCTCTCTCTCTCTCTCTATCTCTCTCTCTCTCTCTCTCTCTCTCTCTCTCTTTCTCTCTCTCTCTCTCTCTCTCTCTCTCTCTCTCTCTCTCTCTCGCTCTCTCTCACTGTCTGTCTATCTATACTCTGTCTATATAATGTATTACATATATGTAGACAGGCAATCAGTCAGTTTGACTAAAGCATGTATGACAGTGACACGTGAGGCACTTATTCAAAGCAACTTACATTGAAGGTGTAAATTATACCATGCTTTGCTTGGAAATCTCACCCATGCATGACTAGGGTTGGTACAGCTGGTATGAGAGGTATAACCCCTTATGAAAATTATAGCAGTGTTTCTCAAAGTGTGGGGCAGGACACATTACAAGTGAGGCATGACAAACGGGAGGAAATTTGGTCATTTTTGTGCCCATTTGCATTAATTCGTTTATTTATTGACCATACACTAAAAAATTGAAATATAAGCTTAATTTAAAACTATATCAGACTGTAAAGAAAATGTCACGCAGAACCATAGCCTACAAGAATAAATTAATGTCAAAATGTTAAATGAAGCGGAACAAAAACTTTATTGTGGAGAGGCGGTATAGGCGGTAGCGGGTATAAAAGTTAAAGGAACAGTATGTAAGAAATTTGTATCAATTAATCATAAAATGGCCTGATATGTCAGTAGACATTAAGAAATAATTTTCATTTCAAATACTTATATTACTGACAACAGTGGTCCGGCCAGGATATTGTCATTTAAAAAGTGGAGTTGCAGCCCTCAACTGATGTTTATGTTGTCATTTTGTGTATTGGCCGCCAGTTGTGTGATTGCAGTACCAGTTTTAGCCACAAGTTTTGTGATTGCAATACCAGTTTTGGCCACAATCCTACTTACTGTTCCTTTAACAACAGATAAGTTGTGATACAGAATGAAAAGAAAACTGGAGATTTGGCACCAGCAGAGTAAACCAAGACAGACAGTGAACCTAATCAACCAAAAAGCCAGCCGAAAAAGAAAGTACTGTATGATGACTAAATGCAAATACAGTTGCATTGGGGACGTGTGGGGATTAGAACCCTTCCCTACCTCCAAAGTGGGGAATTACAGAATAGGTTTGAGAAACACTGACTGAGGTATAGTAAGCATTGGTTTTATTTTTAATAAAACAATAGTAACCACAACTGTACTATGGTTTCATTACAGAAACCATAGTTTAAAGGATTAGTCCATTTTCTTAAAAAAATCCAGATAATTTACTCACCACCATGTCATCCAAAATGTTGATGTCTTTCTTTGTTCAGTCCAGAAGAAATTATGTTTTTTGAGGAAAACATTTCAGGATTTTTCTCATTTTAATGGACTTTAATGGACCCCAACACGTAACAGTTTTAATGCAGTTTAAACTTGCAGTTTCAACAGAGTTTCAAAGGACTCTAAACGATCCCAAACGAGGCATAAGGATCTTATCTTGTGAAACGATTGTCATTTTAAATATGCACTTTTAAACCAGCTTCTCATCTATCTCCGGTTCTGTGACGCGCCAGCATGACCTCATGTGATTGCGTAATGCGGTGAAAAGGTCACGTGTTACATATATGAAACGCACATTTGCGGATCATTTTAAACAATAAACTGACACAAAGACATTAATTAGTATCATTCCAAATACAACAACGTCGGAACGGTCCTCTTTCAACACACTTGTAAACACTGGGGCGGAGTTTTGCATTCGTCATCCGTGACCTCTTGACGTGATGACGTATTGCACGCTGGTGCGTCACAGGACCGGAGGAAGATGAGAAGTTGTGGTTTAAAAGTGCATATTTTTTATTTTTCTTGTCAAAAATGACAAATGTTACGCTAGATAAGACCCTAATGCCTTATTTGGGATCGTTTAGAGTCCTTTGAAAGTGCAATTTTAAACTGCATTAAAACTGTTATGTGTTGGGGTCCATTAAAGTCCATTAAAATTAGAAAAATCCTAAAATGTTTTCCTCAAAAAACATAATTTCTTTTCGACTGAACAAAGAAAGACATCAACCTTTTGGATGACAGGGTGGTTAGTAAATTATCTGGATTTTTTTTAAAAAAATTGACTAATCCTTTAACCATCTGTGATATACAATTTGTCAAAAATTCATTCAGTTTATACACTTTTATAATAAACCTATTGATACTTTTCCTGTGGTCTGTCATTACTTAAAGGGTTCACAACTGTTGTTAATGGCATTACATGCTCATAGTGACTAAACATAAAACATGTTTTGGGGGAACTCTCATAAGCGACTGTACCTGGCCAAAACACTTGCGTGCATGTTTTTGGTCTTAGGCATTTCAGTTCCTCAGGTCCTGTTTTACATAACTAAAGCCAGTTTACTGTATATCCATGTGCCTGCTATTACAAATGTCAGCTTGCCCATTATCAGACAAAGAAGATGCCAGAAAGACCCCTGGCAATAATTTGAGTTTGCGCTTCAGTTCTGTATCATAAAGCAATATTTACATATTTAAAATAAAGATGTTGCATGTCCATGCAAAATATGCTGATGCTAGAGTCTTGTGTTCGGTTGCTAAGGTGTTTCTGTGGTGTTGCTAAGATGCTCTGAGTACTACTGTATGTATTAGCAGGTTGTTGTACAGTATATGGTTGTTAACTGGTTATTGGGGTATTGTTTTAAGGTGGTTACTGTGAAGGTCTCCACAATTTAGGTGTCTGCTTCCATCGCTTCATACAGTGGGAAAAATTACAAGTTTACATTGTTTAAAAAGCAATATTGCACATCTTAACAAGCTGCATATAATCATGATCATATGATCTTTAGGAATTTATTTAGTCAGGTGTTTTACAGATGAAGATCTGATTCTTATTTTGTTCTCTCTTGCAGACTGACACCAATGCCAGTTACCTCAGAGCGGCCCGAGCTGGAAATCTAGAAAAAGCCCTCGATTACATAAAGTCTGGTGTGGACATCAACATCTGCAACCAGGTCTGTACTCTCATTGGATAGTGCCCCATTTTTAAAGCTCAAAAACGCACATCCATCCATCAAAAACAAATTCATACAGTTATTAAATGTTGAAGTGAAGGAAACATTTATATTTCAGACTTTACAAATTAAGGTCGTATCATGCATGTTCACAAAACCGACCTTTGACCCAACATTACAAAAACCCATGTCTTCACTCTTAGAAGATACTTAATAACTTTATGGATTCGTTTTTGATGGATGTGATTTTTATACACTGAAGAATATTTATTTTCTGTTAATAAAGAGATTTGTATTGTTTTCTCTGACACAGAATGGGTTAAATGCTCTACATTTAGCATCTAAAGAAGGTCATGTGGAGGTGGTGGCTGAACTGATTAAACTTGGTGCAACTGTGGACTCCTCAACAAAGGTGAGTGCATCTTAATCTGCATCAGGTGATGATCAAAGACCTGCTGAAGTATATGTGACCCTGTCTGATGAGATTTTGATATTGATTGGGTCATATTGATTTCAATCGTTGGCATGATCTTACTCAGGCAATATTCAATATGAAAATCTGACTTTTTCCATGTTTAAATACTATAATTGGGTCCCCAGTGCTTCTATCAACCTAGAAAATGTGAATAATAACAACCCAGTAACTTAGTTACAGGGAATAGAGGGAAGACGTGGCTTCGGCTTCTGCAGACTATTTTTGCCTTTTCTGTGAAAATTGTTTGGAAGATTCTGCGGAATGATTAAATTTTTTTTTTAAATATATTAGAGAATTTAAGCTGTAAATATTACAAAATTGCATCTAAAATAATTATTTTCTTACAATGAAAATTAATACACCAAACCAGTGACTCCTGTGAATGAAATTGGACCAACATGAACCTAATGTGCATGTCAAGATAGAATTATAGTTTGTATATAATTAAGCAATATCGCTCGAGTAGGATTTTCTGCCGAAATCTGCGGGCGCAGATTCCGTTTGGGCTTGGTTATATGCCTTACTCCTGCTGCTGTTTAAGTTGTCACGTTATTGTTTGTACCTGTTTTGAATCGTTTTTTAAAATAATTTGTTAACCTGCTGTTTCAAACATTAAGTAAAAAAAAGTAATCCAGACAGTCCTGTTTATGACAGTCACTGTTTATAAATTTGAATCTCCATTACTGTGTTTTTTTTTTTTTTTTATGTGCGCGGAGGGGACCTAGATATTCGAATATATTCGAATACATTGCATGATATTAGATATCCGTTTGAATTTAATTTTTCTCAAAAGTGACAGCCCTAATTTGCACTATCCAACCACGGCACTGCGATTTAGTGCAGAGATCAGCTCATTTGCATTTAAAAGGACACACCCAAAACGGCACATTTTTGCTTAAACCCACAAAGTGGCAATTTTAACATGCTATAATACATTATCTATGTGATATTTTGAGCTAAAACTTCCCATATGTACTCTGGAGACACCAAAGATTTATTTGACATCTTAAAAAAGTCTTGTGAAATGTCCCCTTTAAGGACATCAAGGATATACTTTCACAGAATGTTTTTTACATCATGTACAAAAAAAGTATAAATGACTTTAGCTGTGTTGCGTACTGAATATGCAGAAGTGTAGAAGACATGAATTAAAGATAACACACATGTCACAACACTGCACATGACTTTATAGACACCAGCAAATCCTCAAAGTCACCGCCACAGTGACGCCTAATGTTACGTTTTGACTCTGTATGTCTACCAAGAGGTCAGATCTCATTCATATGGAGAATATTCAAGATTAAGATTTGCGTAAAGGTTTTAGAAATGTTAACCATATTAAAATAGCTTTTTTCTAAATTTGATATTTAATGCTCTATCACATTCTTATGTTTACACATTTGGCAGACGCTTTTATCCAAAGCAGCTTGTGCATTCAATCTATACTGTTTATCAGTATTTGTTTCCTTTTGGATTGAACCCATGACTTTTTGCACCACTAAGCCAATGCTTTTTCTGTTTGCAGAAAGGAAACACTGCTCTACACATAGCATCACTCGCTGGACAGACAGACGTGGTCAAAGAACTAGTGAACAATGGAGCAAATATCAACGCCCAGTCTCAGGTATGGTCAACAGCTACATTTACAATCACATTCATGGATTTGGCAGACAGTTTATCCAAAATGACTTGCATTCAAAATATTGATTTATTTTATCATTATGTGTGTTCTTTTTGAGCAGAAAACTTGCCATCTAAGAGCTGTACAGTGTATGTGTATAGTTAGTTTAAGTGTGTGTGTTTATGCCTTGTCACTGAAACTACATTTAGGGAGTCCAAAATTAAACACACACGGGAGAGAGAGAGAGAGAGAGAGAGAGAGAGAGAAAGAGAGAAAGAGAGTTTTATCTAGAGCTTATCAGCCTGGTTCTGCTGTTCTTAAAATAGAGACTCAGACACTTGTACTCGTCAGATAACTTTTATCTCCCTTAAAAGCATGCAACATATTAAAATAACAAAAAATAACAAGTGATTGTCTGCTAACTTGATATATTAAAAGAGGACCTGAATGAAACATGTTTATATACAGTATGTGCTGTTGTTATACCTACAGAATGGCTTCACGCCCCTCTACATGGCTGCTCAGGAGAACCATCTGGACGTTGTCAAATTCCTCTTGGACAACGGATCCAGCCAGAGCATCGCCACAGAGGTGAGCAGCATAACCTTCTGTTTCTATTCATCCATCATATCTATTCCAACAGCATGCCGAATAAAGAAACGTTCTTCTAGCAATGTTGTTACTGTCTTTAGATCTGTAGCAGACCTGTAGTGTCTCTAAAACAGTGAATATAAACACCAATGCACATCAATGATGCCTGTTTGTGAGAATGAATGTCGAAAATTCAGAGCTCAACCATTAGAAAGAATTATGAATGACAGCATTTGTGATGTAAAGTTGTGCAAATACATAATAATACATGAAATGTAAATATAAACTGTACATTTGATGCTACTAAAGAATAAGCAAAAATTTTTATTTTTTAATTTTAGATTTATTTTAGTTTTTTTTCCTCATTTATGCTAGCTTAATTTTCTTATTGCAACCAATTTGAAAATTAAATTCTTGTGTATATGGTTTCCATTCAGTTTGATTCAGTATTTATTAGTTATCAATATTTCATAGAAATTTTTTATATAAATGCTGGTAACTGAATTCCTCCCAGTTAGCTATATCACTGAAAAATACCCTATACAGCAAAAAAATTAATATCATAATATTCAAAATATACAAAAAATTGCCCAACAATATATTTTGGAATTTTTTTTGTATATTTTTAAATATATTTTCAATGTAAATAAATTGTAAAGCATTAAAGGATTAGTCAATTTTCTTAAAAGAAAAATCCAGATAATTTACTCACCACCATGTCATCCAAAATGTTGATGCCTTTCTTTGTTCAGTCGAGAAGAAGAAATTATGTTTTTTGAGGAAAACATTGCAGGATTTTTCTAATTTTAATGGACTTTAATAGAGCCCAACATTTAATACTTAACTCAACACTTAACAGTTTTTTTCAACGGAGTTTCAAAGGTCCACAAACGATCCCAAACGAGGCACCAGGGTCAAAACGATTGTGATTTTTGACAAGAAAAATAACAAATATGTACTTTTAAACCACAACTTTTCGTCTAGGTCCGGTCCAGTGCGACCTAACGTAAATGCGTAGTGACGTAGGGAGGTCACGTGTTACATATATAAAACGCACATTTGCGGACCATTGTAAACAATAAACTGACACAAAAGACATTAATTAGTATCAGTTGACATACAACAACGTAGGAACGGTCCTCTTTCAATCACTTGTAAACACTGGGGCGGAGTTTCGCGTTCGTCCTCTGTGACCTCTTGACGTCATTATGATTGCGACCGGATCTACATGACGAGAAGTTGTGCTTTAAAAGTGTATATTTGTTGTTTTTGTTGTCAAAAATGACGGTCGTTTTGCTGGATGGGACCCTTGTGCCTCGTTTGGGATTGTTTATAGTCCTTTGAAACTCCATGAAAAAAACTGTTAATTGTTGAGTCAAGTATGAAATGTTGGGCTCCATTAAAGTCCATCAAAATGAGAAAAATCCTGCAATGTTTTCCTCAAAAAACAGAATTTCTTCTTGACTGAACAAAGACATCAACATTTTGGATGACATGGTGGTAAGTAAATTATCTGGATTTTTCTTTTAAGAAAATGGACTAATCCTTTAACAAATATATTTAGCCCACATATTTCAATGCAAGGAAATATATTCATGTCATATTGGAAGGAAAAACTTTGTTTATGTTATGAAACTGTTAACATAAGAGTTTTGAAAAGGTTAAAATTAAATATATTTTCAACTTTAAAAATACAGTTTATAAAATTAACTTGTATTTAGCATATATTTAAAATATATATAAATAAATTTTTGCTGGATGGACTGTAAATGTATTTGCTTCTCCTTGAAATACATTTTGAAATATATGTTAACATATGAAGGCTACAACTAAATATATTTCAAAATTCAAAAATATATTCAATTGAGCATTACTTTTTTTACAAAATGTATTTAGCATATATTTAATATATATTTCTGGCCAGAGAAATTAATTTTTTTGCAGTATGGGACACATTTACATTAACAATAGGCCCACACAATTGTTCAATTACAGTTCACTTTTCCTTTGAGTAACATTGATCATCAAACTGAACAATGCACACACATTGTAATATTGAAAAATAAAAACATTGTAAATGCACGACAGTAAAATACATGAACAACTTAAAACAACAGGAACGTTTTGCATTGCACATTGCAGATGCAAAAAAAAAAATGCCATCTTTACCATCATCCAGGTGGATGCTGCACATTTTAAACACATTAAGTCCTGCAGAAAAATGCTATATAAATGGAACAGATTAATATTATTGTTATCATTCGATTTGAACATAAAATACTTTCACTCATCACATTTTATTTTGTGGGTGAAGACTTCACTTGACCTTTCATCGTGATCCTCTTCTTTTTTTTTTTTTTTTTAAAGTGGAGCAACTCAAAATACAGATGATATACGACATACAAAAAATACAAAGTTTTTTATCCTCTAAAGTTAAACACACATTAGGAAGCAATTGAGGGATTTCCTGAATCAATATTGTTTTGTTCATTTTAAGATGGATTACAGTCGGAGAATTAGTATTTTTTACACAAACTATATATTTGTAATCCTCAGTGATTATTGTCGTGTGTGTGTTTGTAGGATGGTTTTACTCCTCTGGCCGTAGCTCTTCAGCAGGGTCATGATCAGGTTGTGTCTCTGCTCCTTGAGAATGACACTAAGGGTAAGGTACGGTTACCTGCCCTCCACATCGCCGCGCGCAAGGACGACACCAAAGCGGCGGCGCTGCTCCTGCAGAACGATCACAATGCAGACATCGAATCCAAGGTACTGTCAGATCTGTCAGCAGACTTTCCATTGATTTGTGTTCAGAACTCGATGGTGCTTGATGGTGCAGATTTCCACTTAACACACAATCTACGATAATACAGGTCAAATATGGTGGATTCAATTTATTTATCTGAATTTCTTTGTAAATTTTAGTACATTTACACTACATAAAGAGTCGTTCTGTCATATTCGTTGACAAACCACAGAAATATTAACAGTCCACTGTAGATCTCTGGCAGGTGCACCATCCAGTTAAGCCCTTAGTGTCATGTGATTTGTTATTTGGTGTTGCTCTTCACCGCGTGGTCAGCTTGATGCTCCCATTGTGACTTTGTGAACACTAATAAGATCATTCTCTCTCCTGCTCTGATGGTCTCTCTAGATGATGGTGAATAGAACAACAGAGGTATACACAAACAAAACACTGCACACCTGTCACTGCTGCTCCGCCCCCTACTGCCCCGCCCTGCCCCTGTCTGTTGCTTTTTTATGCCTCAGTAGAATGACGCTTCTGTCACTAACGGGCAGCAGAAAACTAGCATGAAGTGGAAAGACCGGTGGAGGTCTGCAGCTGAGAGAGTTCTCACTTTACCATAATAACAATCAAATCCCACATGTTTTTTAGATGCACTGTTAAAGCGTGGCCTGACTGCTGCACTTTTTGTGCTAAACCAACATATGTCCACATGTCAGATATATGAAGCTCCTCAGCTGCAGAGTGTTGAGCTCATTCTGTCTCTTGCATGACTTTCCCCCCTTCACAGCAGGTGCCAGAAGAAACAGCTACTGATCTTCTCCTTTCATCTTTACTCTGATCATCCTTTTGTGTCTTCTAATCTTGTCTCCGCTGTTTGGTTCTCCTTATAGCTCTCATCTTTGTGTCCAATCTCATCACATCTCATCTTTTCTTGTCTCCTCTCATCTCAGCCCTTATGTTCTTACCTCGTCTCATCTCAGCTCTTTTGGTCTCCTTACAGCCCTCATCTCATCACATCTGATCTATTCTTGTCTCATCTCATCTAGACTCTTATGTTTTTACCTCTTATCGTCTCATCATAGCTTTTTTGGTCTCCTTACAGCTCTCATCTTTGTGTCTCATCTCAACACATCTCTTCTTGTCTCATCTCATCTTCGCTCTTATGTTCTTACCTCTTATCGTTCATCTTAGCCCTTTCAGTCTCCTTATAGATCTCATCTTTATGTCCCATCTCATGTCATCTTATCTCATCTCATCTCATCTTGGCTCTTATGTTCTTACCTCTTAATGTCTCATCTCAGCTCTTTTGGTCTCCTACAGCTCTCATCTTTGTGTCATATCTCATCACGTCTAATCTCTTCTTGTCTCATCTCGGCTCTTATCTTTTTACATCATAGCATCTCATCATAGCTCTTTTGGTCTCCTTACAGCTCTCATCTTTGTGTCTCATCTCATCTCATCTACTTTCATCTCATCTCATCTTGGCTCTTATATTCTTACCTCTTATTGTCTCAGCTCTTTTAATCTCCTTACAGCTCTCATCTTTTTGTCTCGTCTCATCACATCAAATCTCTTCTCATCTCATCTAGGTTCTTACGTTTTTACCTCCTATTGTCTCATCATAGCTCTTTTGGTCTCCTTATAGATCTCATCTTTATGTTCCATCTCATCTCTTCTTGTCTTATCTCTTCTCATCTAGGTTCTTATGTTCTTTCCTCTTTTTGTCTCATCTCAGCTCTTTTGGTCTCCTTACAGCTCTCCTCTTCTGTGTCTCATCTCATCACATCAAATCCCTTCTTGTCTCATCTCGGCTCTTATCTTTTTACATCATAGCATCTCATCATAGCTCTTTTGGTCTCCTTACAGCTCTCATCTTTGTGTCTCATCTCATCTCATCTCATCTCATCTCATCTCATCTTGGCTCTTATATTCTTACCTCTTATTGTCTCAGCTCTTTAAAACTCCTTACAGCTCTCATCTTTTTGTCTCGTCTCGTCTCATCACATCGAATCTCTTCTCATCTCATCTAGGTTCTTACGTTTTTACCTCCTATTGTCTCATCATAGCTCTTTTGGTCTCCTTACAGCTCTCATCTTTGTGTCTCATCACATCAAATCCCTTCTTGTCTCATCTCGGCTCTTATCTTTTTACCTCATAGCATGTCATCATAGCTCTTTTGGTCTCCTTAAGTTACAGCTTAATCTTATCTCATCTCATCTTGGCTCTTATATTCATACCTCTTATTGTGTCAGCTCTTTTTATCTCCTTACAGCTCTCATCTTTTTGTCTCGTCTCGTCTCATCACATCGAATCTCTTCTCATCTCATCTAGGTTCTTACGTTTTTACCTCCTATTGTCTCATCATAGCTCTTTTGGTCTCCTTACAGCTCTCATCTTTGTGTCTCATCACATCAAATCCCTTCTTGTCTCATCTCGGCTCTTATCTTTTTACCTCATAGCATGTCATCATAGCTCTTTTGGTCTCCTTAAGTTACAGCTTAATCTTATCTCATCTCATCTTGGCTCTTATATTCATACCTCTTATTGTCTCAGCTCTTTTTATCTCCTTACAGCTCTCATCTTTTTGTCTCATCTTATCACATCTAATCTCATCTCATTGGTCTCCTTATAGATCTCATCTTTATGTTCCATCTCATCTCTTCTTGTCTTATCTCTTCTCATCTTGGCTCTTATGTTCTTACCTCTTATTGTCTCATCTCAGCTCTTTTGGTCTCCTTACAGCTCTCATCTTTGTGTCTCATCACATCAAATCCCTTCTTGTCTCATCTCGGCTCTTATCTTTTTACCTCATAGCATGTCATCATAGCTCTTTTGGTCTCCTTAAGTTACAGCTTAATCTTATCTCATCTCATCTTGGCTCTTATATTCATACCTCTTATTGTGTCAGCTCTTTTTATCTCCTTACAGCTCTCATCTTTTTGTCTCATCTTATCACATCTAATCTCATCTCATTGGTCTCCTTATAGATCTCATCTTTATGTTCCATCTCATCTCTTCTTGTCTTATTTCTTCTCATCTTGGCTCTTATGTTCTTACCTCTTATTGTCTCATCTCAGCTCTTTTGGTCTCCTTACAGCTCTCATCTTCTGTGTCTCATCACATCTAATCTTTTCTTGTCTCATCTTGGCTCTTATCTTTTTACATCATAGCATCTCATCATAGCTCTTTTGGTCTCTTTACTGCTCTCATCTTTGTGTCTCATCTCATCTCATCTTGTCTCTTATATTCTTACCTCTTATTGTCTCAGCTCTTTTAATCTCCTTACAGCTCTCATCTTTTTGTCTCGTTTCATCACATCGAATCTCTTCTCATCTCATCTAGGTTTTTACGTTTTTACCTCCTATTGTCTCATCATAGCTCTTTTGGTCTTCTTTTAGATCTCATCTTTATGTCCCATCTAATCTCTTCTTGTTATATCTCTTCTCATCTTGGCTCTTATGTTCTTACCTCTTATTGTCTCATCTCAGCTCTTTTGGTCTCCTTACAGCTCTCATCTTCTGTGTCTCATCACATCTAATCTTTTCTTGTCTCATCTTGGCTCTTATCTTTTTACATCATAGCATCTCATCATAGCTCTTTTGGTCTCTTTACTGCTGTCATCTTTGTGTCTCATCTCATCTCATCTTGGCTCTTATATTCTTACCTCTTATTGTCTCAGCTCTTTTAATCTCCTTACAGCTCTCATCTTTTTGTCTCGTCTCATCACATCGAATCTCATCTCATCTAGGTTCTTACGTTTTTACCTCCTATTGTCTCATCATAGCTCTTTTGGTCTCCTTATAGATCTCATCTTTATGTCCCATCTAATCTCTTCTTGTTATATCTCTTCTCATGTTGGCTCTTATGTTCTTACCTGTTATTGTCTCATCTCAGCTCTTTTGGTCTTTACAGCTCTCATCTTCTGTGTCTCATCTCATCACATCAAATCCCTTCTTGTCTCATCTCGGCTCTTATCTTTTTACATCATAGCATCTCATCATAGCTCTTTTGGTCTCCTTATAGCTTAATCTTATCTCATCTCATCTTGGCTCTTATATTCGTACCTCTTATTGTCTCAGCTCTTTTAATCTCCTTACAGCTCTCATCTTTTTGTCTCATCTCATCACATCTAATCTCTTCTCATCTCATCTAGGTTGTTATGATTTTACCTCTTATTGTCTCATCATGGCTCTTTTGGTCGCCTTATAGATCTCATCTTTATGTTCCATCTCATCTCTTCTTGTCTTATCTCTTCTCATCTAGGTTCTTATGTTCTTACCTCTTATTGTCTCATCTCAGCTCTTTTGGTCTCCTTACAGCTCTCATCTTCTGTGTCTCATCTCATCACATCTAATCTCTTCTTGTCTTATCTTTTTATCTCATAGCATCTCATCATAGCTCTTTTGGTCTCCTTTCAGCTCTCATCTTTGTGTCTCATCTCATCACGTCTCTTCTTGTCTCATCTCATCTAGGTTCTTATGTTTTTACCTCTTATTGTCTCATCATAGCTCTTTTGGTCTCCTTATAGATCTCATCTTTGTGTCTCATCTCATCTTTTCTCATCTCATCTAGGCTCTTATGTTTTTACCTCTTATCGTCTCATCTCAGCTCTTTTGGTCTCCTTATAGATCTCATCTTTATGTCTCTTCTTGTCACATCTCTTCTCATCTTGGCTCTTTATTCTTACCTTTTATGGTCTCATCTCAGCTCTTTTAATCTCCTTACAGCTCTCATCTTTTTGTCTCATCTCATCACATCTAATCTCTTCTCATCTCATCTAGGTTGTTATGATTTTACCTCTTATTGTCTCATCATGGCTCTTTTGGTCGCCTTATAGATCTCATCTTTATGTTCCATCTCATCTCTTCTTGTCTTATCTCTTCTCATCTAGGTTCTTATGTTCTTACCTCTTATTGTCTCATCTCAGCTCTTTTGGTCTCCTTACAGCCCTCATCTTCTGTGTCTCATCTCATCACATCTAATCTCTTCTTGTCTTATCTTTTTATCTCATAGCATCTCATCATAGCTCTTTTGGTCTCCTTTCAGCTCTCATCTTTGTGTCTCATCTCATCACGTCTCTTCTTGTCTCATCTCATCTAGGTTCTTATGTTTTTACCTCTTATTGTCTCATCATAGCTCTTTTGGTCTCCTTATAGATCTCATCTTTGTGTCTCATCTCATCTTTTCTCATCTCATCTAGGCTCTTATGTTTTTACCTCTTATCGTCTCATCTCAGCTCTTTTGGTCTCCTTATAGATCTCATCTTTATGTCTCTTCTTGTCACATCTCTTCTCATCTTGGCTCTTTATTCTTACCTTTTATGGTCTCATCTCAGCTCTTTTGATCTCCTTACAGCACTCATCTTTGTGTCTCATCTCATCGCGGATCTTTTGTTTTACCTCTTATCATCTCAGCTCTTTAGGTCTCCTTATATATCTAATCTCTATGTCCCATCTCATCTCATCTAGGCTCTTATGTTCTCCATAATCTGTCTTCTCTTGCTGGCTTTTATTTTCTTATTTTGGCTCTCATCTTACTGTTGCCTCTGTTTTGTATTGTTCTCTTCTCAACTCTTTTGATCTCTTCTCATCTGATCTCTTCTCTTTGCCATTTCATCTTGTCTCATCTCAGCTGATTTGGTGTCATTATAGCTATCATCTTTGTGTCTCCTCTCATCACAAATCATCTGCATTCGTCTTATCATCTACTTTTTGTTTATTTCTTCTCTCTTTTGGCTCTCATGACAGGTCTTCTCTCATTGTCTTTTCTTCTTATTTTCGGTCTTGTCTCATCATTTTATATTTTATTATCTTTCATTTCTTCTCTTCACATCTGATCTCTCCTCTTGTCATCTCTTTCTCGTCTCTTCTCACAGTCAGCATGGCTGCCAGAATTGTTCCAGCTGTCCTGTAACTTGTTAACAGCTCAGATTTGCACTGCATGACATATATCGAGTATTAACCACTGACAGTCTTTAGGCAATACCAGAGTCTGACTTTAATCAAAAGCTAAAACTGGACTCTCAAAACCCCTGAGGTCTGTTTACTTCTGTTAAGATGTGTGTATTATGTAGCTCAATAATATGTACTCACCTTTACTTTTAAATATAAGAAATATTAGAAAACAGCAAACACTCATTCTAATGATATGGATAAAACTGCACATGCAGTGCATTGTATGCATGTTTGCACAACTGGAATCATGGGTCCATCTAAAGCTTTCTGTCTTTCTGTATGTTAATTCACATTTGGCTGAGGGTTTCGGAGGCTATAGGCTTCATTCATCTGAGGAAAGCACATCCTTCCTATAGCTTCATGGCACCATATAAACTAATTGGTTTAACATAATAACATAATGGTTGACATGACATGAAACCCTGAATTGGCTTGATTGGGTTTGGTGCAAAGGATGAAATCAGCTGAAGGATGTGTGCTCCCAACTGTATCTGTGCAGATCTCTCATGATTTACTTCACCACACCTGACCTGATCTCCTATGTTGAGGATGAGGTCAGGTCAAGTGATCAGAGGTCAAGACCCTCAGAGTTCAGCATGTGACATGTTGACCCCTGTGCTTTATTTCTCTTTATCTCTCTCTCTCTTTAGAGTGGTTTTACTCCTCTACACATAGCAGCTCACTATGGAAACATCAATGTAGCGACGCTGCTCCTGAACCGTGGGGCGGCCGTAGATTTCAAAGCACGGGTAAGAAAACCCAGCTGATGCTCAGTAAAGGAATATAAGGACTTCATGTATGTAGCAGTGGTAGTAGAGTCAGGGCACGACTGTTGAAAACACCTCATATGTTTAATCATGGACTGAATTTGATGCCAAGAAGCTTAGTTGTATAAGCTTTGATTTCTGATCATTTTGATGTTTTATCATCATACCATGCTCGTCCCACACATACACATAAATGGGAAATCCGTTTTATAAAAAAAATTGAAATATATCACAATGTTTTTTTCAAAAATGTAACTAAGCTCAGATATTGACCAAGCTCATGTAGTAACAGTTTAGCCCTATTATTTTCACTTTGTTACATGAAATTATGTGAGGAGGTCAGATGCAATGTTTCTTGGTTATCCATGGGCATCGAAAGTCCAAAAAATGTGGGTTGGTTCAAAACATTTACTGGAGTAGATGCTATTTTCTTATATCCTGGTGCCTTTTAATTAAACAATTGCTTTTATAGCCTAAAAGGTTTGTTTCGCAGGAGTTTAAATTATATGAACTTTAAATGAGCAAAGCAGAATGGATTTAAGGAGGCAGCAGTGTGGAAGTCAAGGCAGTGGCTAAAATGTGGAACTAAGTTTAATTTATTAGGCGATTTTTGTTGTCCAAAGCAGTGGATTTTTTTATAAAAAAAGTTTTATGCCACAAAAGCTTGCGTGCACTTAGAGGGTTTTGCAGCAAAATTTGATAAATAGCAATGACTTAAACTAAAGTGACATTCGTAAAAATAAGGCATTTAGGGGGTGCGCACACCAAAACTTTTAAACGCGGCTGAAAATGCCTGGAGGATGCCGATTGCCTGCTGTTTTTTTAGCTGAGCGCTTTGGTAGCTGTGATAGCTGTGAGTCGGTTGGTTGCTGTGGTAATGTCCCGCCCCTCCTCCACTGTGATTGGACGGCTGTGTGAGAACTGACATTGACGAGTGGAGCTTTTTACCCAAAGTTGAATATTTTTCAACTCTCTGCGCTGAGCGCGGAAAAACCTCATAGCGCCAGTTTTCAGCGCAAAGGAAAACCGCTAGCTGCTGTCTTTTTTGAAAAACGCCGTTCTTTCATTGGAAACAATTGAAAACATGTGCGAGCCGTGGGGGTAAAAGCTTTGTTGTGCACGCCCCCCTTACAAACAAATGAAATTTTTGTTGTTGTTAAAGTGAAATTGCTAAACCTAAACATAAGAGCCTAATTCGGCAAAAACATGTCAGCAATTAGAGGGTTTTGCAACCTTTTATTTTGTAACAGAGCTGAATACACGATTACAATGTAGGATCCGTCTTACCGTGGGTTCACACCAGCCGTGTTTGAGGGGTCAAATATGCATCTTCCGCGTTTAGTTTGCCGCTTGAACGTTTTGAGTATACTCGCTTCATTCACGCGTGAAAGCTGCGCGTGAAATTCTACTCATCTAGACATTGCACCAATGTGTGTGCAGTCTATAGCCCAACATGCACCAGTCATACAGAATGAAACCCTGGTGGCCTCGCAACCCATTTGGCCCGCTGCATCATTTATTTTCATTTGTTATCTGACGATGACACTAAGGTAACCGCTAAAATGTGCATTTAAAATTGATTGACAGGTCTGTCTCAACAAAAATTGCCTACCGCCAGCCACACAATGTCGCAAACGCTTTTGGCAATCAACGAGGGGTTGGAAAAGGACTTGATGCACACACGCGAGATAGTTCCGGTCTTCTCGTGTCCATTCGGCAAAAGACATTCATTTTAAAATAAAGGTGAAAACTTTTAGACCCGAACCGGGTCAGGTCTTGGGTCGGACCTCAGGTTTTTGGATCTAAGTGGACCCGTTAAGCCCTTTAATAGAGAATGAGAGGGCACATACAGAGAGAACATGTCTTCATGTGGATGTGTGTTTCTCCACAGCTGTTAGTGTCCCCCCATTATAACACACACACGTAAACATACTGTACTCATAGGCTGTAACTTTACTCCTCCTTGACTCTCAGTCCAAGTGAAATCTAAATCCTCAGATCTGAACTTGTGACTTCATGTTGTGAATAATATACTGTACAAGAATTATTAGGCTACATGCATTAGTGTGCACTGCATCCATACTGTACACATAAACACAGATTTTTTATCTCTTTTACTGGATGATTCAGTAAAAACTCTCCCACCATCATCCACCAAATTCACTTCAACTGTCCCGAACAGTTGTGGTTCCTCACAACACCTGTTAGGTCATATCTGTCAGATTGTATGGACAATGAATGTGCCCTAGACTAAATAAAAGCTTTGAACACTTTTGCTTTATTGTGTTTACCTCACCACCAGAGGATAACAATTTTGCAACATTAGCCTTCGGGTGGGTACCGATATTTAAAAAATGCTAAGCAGTGGTTTATGCTGTCTGGTTAAGACTTGTGTGAGCTGTCACTAGAGGGCGCTGTAGTTCAGTATGCATATATTAGATCTGTGCTTATGCAGCTCAAATGTGCAACATCATTCAAATCATAAAGGTGGAAAATGTATCACTTAACCATTACCTGATAACATGCTTATATTTCATAAGCAACAAAGACACAATACAGACACAATAAGACCCAATAAAAAAAGCAGTATGCAATTGAGAAGATATTAGTAACACAACTATTGAACACAGATAAGTACAGTAAAGTAGGCAAAGATCAACTTTGCCAAAATAAAATGAATAAAATTAAAGTTCATGACTTTATTGTCATTATTTTATTGTGGCAGAATGACATCACACCTCTTCATGTGGCATCGAAACGAGGAAACGCCAACATGGTCAGACTCCTGCTCGAGAGAGGATCCCGAATCGATGCCAGAACCAAGGTCAGTGCACAGTAAATGGTCTGAACACGTGAACTTGTTCTGTTCTAGCTCTATATTTATCTAATCAGAGGAAGTGAGCACATGTTTCCTCACTACTACTATTGCACAATACACTGTGGACATTGTATATAAAAGACCTGCATATCACATTTGATAAGAAAAGCATTACGTTGTTGCTCACAGGATGTATTTTGTAATGTATGTGGAATGTATTGGCAAAAATACAGCAGGGAAACGTTGACGTTTGATTTTAATAAATGATATCAGCCGCAGAGCTCATGTTTTGTGTTTGGCACGGGTGTTGAAGAGGAATCAGATGCAGATGTTTTAGTTCATTCAGTTTTGTTCTAGTAGTCTCTTTAGAGTTAGAAAACAACGTGAATGTGAGCTGATGATTTACCAGCGTGTGTTTGTCTTTCACCTGCAGGATGGACTGACACCTTTACACTGTGGAGCGAGGAGCGGTCATGAACAAGTAGTTGAGATGTTGCTCGATCGTGGAGCCCCCATCCTTTCCAAGACAAAGGTACTACCATCCCCAACCGGCCTTAAAGGAAAACACCACCTTTTTTCAATATTTTACTAGGTTCTCACCTCAATTTAGACGAATTAATACATTCCTGTCTTTATTCAATGCGTGCACTTCATCTTTGCACAGCGCGTCGTGAATGTGTTAGCATTTAGCCTAGCCCCATTCTTTCCTTAGGATCCATACAGGGATGAATTTAGAAGCCACCAAACACTTCCATGTTTTCCCTATTTAAAGACTGTTACATGAGTAGTTACACAAGTAAGTATGGTGGCACAAAATAAAACGTAGCGATATTTTAAGCAGATAAAAAATGCGAACTATATTGTATGGCGGAAGAGCACTTAATTTGCAGCACTTCGAACTCGGCGCAGTAATATTGATTAAAGTGCTGCAAACCTAGTGCTCTTCCACCATACAATATAGTTTTATAAACGTACTTTTTTTTTTATTTTGTGACACCATACTTACTAGTGTAACTACTCATGTAACAGTCTTTAAATAGGGAAAAGATGGAAGTGTTTGGTGGCTTCTAAATTCATCCCTGTTTGGATCCTAAGGAACGAATGGGGCTAGGCTAAATGCTAACACAATCACGATGCGCTGTACAAAGATTAAGTGCACAGATTAAAAAAAAGATATGTATGTATTCATTCGTCTAAGTTGGGGTAAAAACATAGTAAAATATTGAAAAACTGTGGTGTGTTCCTTTAAGCACAAATTCACTTATACTTGATATTTTTGTCTAAAAACTAGACTTATTTTTAAAAATAAATAAATATTTTTTTTTTATTTGTACTGTAAACAAGACAAAAATACTAAGTAAGAAAGTCATTTTTGCAGTGTCTATATGATGCAAAGTAAAAATGAAGAAGTGAAAGTTATTCAGACCTAAAGATTTCAACATAACCTAAATCTGTGCATGTTTTTGTTTCAACAGAACGGTCTCTCGCCGCTACACATGGCAACACAAGGAGATCACTTAAACTGTGTTCAGCTCTTGCTCCATCATGACGTGCCCGTGGATGATGTCACCAACGATTATCTGACCGCGCTGCACGTCGCTGCCCACTGTGGACACTACAAAGTTGCCAAGGTCCTTGTGGACAAGAAGGCCAATCCCAACGCCAAAGCACTGGTAAGTGTACGGTTAGATTTAACGCACTTGAACTGTAGGGCAGTATAATGCACCCAGAGCTTTATGTGTTTTCCCAGCATCAGGTCTCACAGCTAGACTTGAACACATACTCAGGCTTAGATTTAATGTGTTATTGTGTTCTTGTTGAGCCTAATTCAACCTGATCTGACAAACACTAACAAACGCCAACAAGCTGGTGGGAGCAGCATGAAACCCCTGTTGCCATTTGTTGCAGTTGGTTTTAAACAGAACAGAACATTGCTATTTGTTGGATGGTCTATGAGTACAGTTTTTAAGTCTACAGTTCTGAATGTTTATTCAAAATACCCAGACGTGACAGGTGTGCATTGAATCTTGGGATAGCCAAGACTTTGAAGAATCCATCTATGGATACTTGGAATTGGCACAACCTTCGTCTTGGCTCGGTGACGTCATTGGCCTTTAAATAAGGCCTTCGAAGGATGCAGCCCCTGAATTGGGATGATCATGCACCCTGCCGGCCTATTTCTAACAAAACCACCAATGCAAGCTTGAGAGAACCGCCCCTGACAAATCTCGCGAGAATCACGACTTGCTTTACGGCAACAACGTCACACACGTTATGCTTGTTAGACTTCGTGTGGCGCTGCAAGAACCGACCGCCGGATGACGTCAAAGTACCGCGAGAATGATCCGAGACGGCACTTTGACGTCATCCGGCTGTCGGTTCTTGCAGCGCTGCATGAAGTCGATCAAGCCTATAACAACAACGGCACATGCGAATTTGAGACGTGAGACTAAACGATTTAAAAGTTAAGAAAGCGCGTTCGGAAGCGAGTAGGAAAAGGAAAAGAGAATCTGACCACGTTAGGAACCGGACAAGAGTCCCACTCGGTCAGGTTTTTACTTGTTGGCGTGAGCTAAAAGACAGCACTGGATGGGATGCTGATCTGGCGATCTTGTTGATGGACTAGTAAGTAAATCTCTCATTTGTAAACTTGTTTGCGGTCTATGTTGTTGCGCTTGCTTGTAGTATGTCATGCGATTATCATGACAACAGTTGTCAATATCTCACATAATTATCAGGACATAAATAAGCCTAGAGGTTGTAAATAGTGTAAACATGCACAGTTTGCAAACTATTATGATAAATAGCAATAATCATGTATAGTGACATTATAACGAACAACGTTATGAAATAATGCATTGTACATAATTAACTTTGTCATGGCATTTTGTAATCTTTACTTGTGATTTAGCTGCAATCATTTAAAAACGTTATAAGCTAGCAAACACGGTATTTTATTATTATATGCACTTTACACTTGTAATAAACTTCTTATTATCCTATTACCATCATCTGTAGTTTAGTAGACTATGCAGTAGCCTAATATTTGTATGAAATTGTGAAACATTACCTGGTCATTATCTTCGGAGTACTAGAGTGGGAAATTACGACAGTTGCAAGTATTCTCCAGCGACTCTAGGGGTCGCTGTTTGACAAAAATGCCGTAAATGCATAGAGCGGCTTTAATAAAAACAATAAGCCCCGCGAAGCAGTGGTGTTACAGTGCATTTTATAACAGCCTAAAACTCCTTTAGCTGTTATAAAATGCACTGGTAACCCACTGCGTCTTGGAGCTTATTGTTTTATTAACTCTTTCCCCGCCATTGAAGAATTATCTCGTCCATAAAGAGAAAACATTTCCCTGCCAATGACGCTTTCCTGACGAATTTTTATGGTAATCTGTATTCTGTTATTATCCACTAGATACCGCTAGAAAATTTATAAAAAACTGAAGCAAAAAGTATTTTACAAATTTTAAACTCTGTGGATGTTTGATAATCATTCTGAATCTGATCTATAACAAAATTCCTTTTTGAGCTTTTTGCTCAAAATTTTGTATTTTTGAAGAAACCTACCCATATTTAAGAGGTTATAAAAAGAGAATAAATAAAATGTTTTTTCCTGTTTTTTAAGCAGAGTGTCTGTTCTTTTATTTGATATATTTGTATGTTTATATATTTTTAGAAGAAGGCATTTTGTGAAACTTTTGTTAAAATCACAAAAAAATGCTGATAGGCAAATAAAAAAACAAGGCTGGCGTGGAATGGGTTAAAGGGATAGTTGAAAATTTACACACCCTCAAGTTGTTATAGATCTGTTTACATTTCTGTGTCCTGCTGAACACAAATGAAGATATTTTAAGCAATGTTTGTAGCCAAACTGTTTTAAGCACCATTAACTTCCATAGTATTTTTCTTTCCTACTATAGAAGTCAATGGTGCTCCTGTTTTTTGCTTGATTACATATATCCGCATTTGTGTCCAGCAGAATAAAGAAATGTATACAAGTTTGTAACAGTAAGTAAATAACAACAGAATTTTAATTTATGGTAAACTATCCCTATAATTTATTGGAGCGGTTTCCCGGACAGGCATTAGACTTAAAATAAATGTAAGAGCTGTCCAAGCTGAAAACAACTTGCACTGACATATCTTAAATACATAAATGTCTTTTGTTTTGCATCAGCATGAACATAAGTAATGTTTTAAGTAAGGCATGTTTGTTAAAACTAGTTATATTTTCTAATTAAACTAAAGCCTAGTCCTGGTTTAAGATAATCCCTGTCCAGAAACCACCCTATTATGTTTCTGTAGAGTGTCTAGTCCAATGGGTTAAAAAAGTCACTTAACCGTCACCATTCTCTACCCCTAAAAACCTAAACATAAAATCCTATTGTTACTTCAGAGCCAGCAAAGATGTTCAACCAAAAACATATTCTGTTCTAATGGATCTGTCCTAAAATTCTTCATTTTTTTCTTTTGCATCCAGCATAGATGATCCAATATTGGTTTTATATGTAAAACATTTGGAGTTGTGTATGAGAACCACATTTTCTTTCTGCACAGCACTGTGGTGATCTGTTAAAAAAAGTCTTTTGGCAAAGTGTGCAGTGCATACTGTCATACTCTGAAGTAATGGTTACAGACCGGGCGTGTCGCTGCAGTTTAGGAGGAAAAAAACGGAAGGAGGAGAGAAAGCTGTAGAAACTTGCCAAGCATTGAGCAGCAACAGCCACGTGTGTTCAAACAAAGCTTTGTTCATTCACTTAACTTTATGTCGTCAGGTTATGAGGAAAGCCAACTGGATTCTTGTTAGATGAAGTTAAAGACACTTAAATCTTTCATTTTTTTTCTTTTGCTGTGTAGAATGGTTTCACTCCGCTTCACATCGCTTGCAAGAAGAACAGAATTAAAGTGATGGAGCTTCTGTTGAAACACGGAGCGTCCATACAGGCTGTAACTGAGGTAAGACAGAGACATTTCTTCATCTTTATTTTTGTCTTGTTTTTCAGTACAATCAAGTAGATACATTTAGATGCATCTAGGCTAGACATTACTTTTAGGAATGGTAGGAAACTATTTCATATAAAAATGATGTATAGTGCAATGCAATATTTGCCTTTGTTATTCGATTTTCTTCTCAATAACAAATCTCTTGTTTTTAGGATGTTTAAAAAAAGTTTGCAGAAGTTAATATCTAATATGTAGGCAATTATCTTTGTCAAATGAGTACATCTGCAGAACAAAAGTGTGCGAGGTTCCAATCAGACACATATACGCACAACCGGCGCAACGTCATAGAATGTCTCTGAACAGGTTCACGCCCACTTTTGGGGGAAATCGCACTAGACGTTCCATTGACTTCCATTCAAAACAGCGGAACAAAGCAACCCTCGTACACAGCCGGCAGGCGCAAACAACCCACGAAATCACTCAGATCAAACACGTTGAGTAATTATCTGTCCATCCTGCCGGCCATAGAGCGCGAAAGATACATTAACACATTTAATTTGGTCAATATAAAAACATGTCCCCCTCATTCTCCCAGCATCAAATCCGTGTAACAACGCTCCCTATTGGCCAGAGGTGTCTTACCCGGACATTAAACACGTATCTCATCAAGTCAACAGGGAAGCAAGTGAATGATTTTACTTCGTATTTGAAAGTTACTTCGTATTTATTTATTATGTCTTTATATTTAGAGTAATGAGTGCACTTTTCCGTCCAGCCATACAACTAACTGGCTTAGTGATATTTCCAGCAATCACTGGATGGCGTTGTTACACAAATTTGACGCTGTGAGAATGAAAGGGACATGTTTTTATATTGACCAAATTAAATGTGTTAATGTATCTTTCGCGCTCTATGGCAGGCAGGATGGACAGATAAATACTCGACATGTTTAATCTGAGTGATTTCATAAGTTATTTAGGCCTGCCGGCTGTGTAAAACCGTTGCTTTGTTCCGCTATTTTGAATGGAAGCCAATGGAGGCGCTGCTGTTTTAACCCCCGAAAAGGGGCGGTGACGAAATTTACAGTCAAGTTCCCGGATGTGCCGGTAGTCCGTATACCTGCTAATCAGACTATGCATGCATGACATCATCTAATTAATATTCATGAGTCAGTGAATGGTGTTTTAAGATACATCCCCTACACTGCAAAAAATTAATGTCTCACCAAGTATTTTTGTCTTAAATATCTAAGAATTCTTAAATTGATATACAGTTTCTTGAAAAGCAAAGTGGCTTAAGATTTTAAGTCTTGTTTACTGAAATAAATTATGAAATTTTTAAAGGGTTAAAGGAATAGTCTACTCATTTTCAATATTAAAATATGTTATTACCTTAACTAAGAATTGTTGATACATCCCTCTATCATCTGTGTGCGTGCACGTAAGCGCTGGAGCGCGCTGCGACACTTCGATAGCATTTAGCTTAGCCCCATTCATTCAATGGTCCCATTTAGAGATAAAGTTAGAAGTGACCAAACACATCAACGTTTTTCCTATTTAAGACGAGTAGTTATACGAGCAAGTTTGGTGGTACAAAATAAAACGTAGCGCTTTTCTAAGCGGATTTAAAAGAGGAACTATATTTTATGGCGTAATAGCACTTATGGGAGTACTTCGACTCGGCGCAGTAACACCCTCCCTCTCCCATTATGAGAGGGAGAAGGGGAGCGGACTTTTCAGGCGAGTCGAAGTACTCCCAAAAGTGCTACTACACCATAAAATATCGTTACCCTTTTAAATCTGCTTAGAAAAGCGCTACGTTTTATTTTGTACCACCAAACTTGCTCGTATAACTACTCGTCTTAAATAGGAAAAACGTTGATGTGTTTGGTCACTTCTAACTTTATCTCTAAATGGTACCATTGAATGAATGGGGCTAAGCTAAATGCTATCGAAGTGTCGCAGCGCGCTCCAACGGGGGATGTATCAACCATTCTTAGTTAAGGTAATAACATAGTTTAATATTGAAAATGAGTAGACTATTCCTTTAAGGCTTAAAACAAGTAAAAATATCCGCCAAAGTAGTCTAAAAACAGTCCACTTATCACATTGTTCCCGAACTCTTGATGCAACCACTTATTGAATGAGATTTTAGTTTTGAGATGCACAGAAAGTGTTTTAATCAAATTCAGGATGTTGTGTTGAAGACAAGCTTGTGTGCTTTTGGAAATGAGGTCATATTTGCTGTTTCTCCGGCAGTCTGGACTTACGCCCATTCATGTGGCTGCTTTTATGGGCCATGAAAACATTGTGACTCAGTTGACGAATCACGGAGCGTCTTCAAACGCCATGAATGTGGTGAGTACAGACGTCCAGCCCTCAGCAGAACCACACAGACGTTCATGAGGTTTCTTTGCGTCCACAACCATTTTTCTCATTCGTTTTCTCTATAGGGAAAGAAAAAAGTTTAAACCTTGCGCAAAATTCCAACAGTTTGGTGCTGTAGAATGTAAAACTGTAGTTATCTAGGCATAGATGAATAATAAGAGCTCTGTACTGTACATGGTAATGACATATTATAAGCCTCAAACGCAATTGTGTTCTCATTCTTATGTAAACCTTGTGCACGCAAAAGACTGCTTGAAAACAGACCAATCTTAACATAACACCGACTGTAAAGTAACAGTCAAGATAATGTTGTTGCAATGCTTAAAACATAGTTGTAACTGCTGAGTTAGCACTATATGCTAGTTAATGCTATATGCTAGCGTTTAGGCTGAATTTCTACTATTGACATTACAGTTATTGTAAACTACTTTTTATTCTTCAAAATCTGTATCTTCATCTGATACAGACTCAAACATAAGATCTGTTTACAAACACACAGAGCTACTGAAGATGCTGCTCTGTAAAAGAGCCAATCAGAGCACAGCTCAACATTATTATTCATGACCCTTACAAATAAGATAATAATAGACAGGCTTGTGCACAATTCAGAATTTAAGAATTGGAATTTGAATTGAATTTACTCCACCCTACAGGAAGTTGAATTGTAATTGGAATAACAGGAATATTCAAATGGCAATTCAAAGAAATTCCAGAGTCACACAACAAAAAGAATCTCACATACATTCAGTGTTAGGAAAGTAACTTTGGAAAATTTTAAACTATTTTAAATACTTGGATAAAGTAAAGCATTCTGGGAAATAAAGTCATGTTCAATAGTGCTCCATAAAATTACAATTATAAAAATTTAACTTAATTTCTTGTTATGTAACTAGAGTTTTTATACGGAGCCCCTAAGGGGACATGGAGCAAAAATTAAATAGTTTAGTTTTGTGTGCGGACGTGAAACTATTGCGTTAATTTTGCGTGCGCATGTGAAACTAAACATGTAAAGGAAAAGTTTCATGTGCGCACGCAATAGTTTCACATGCGCACGCAATAGTTTCACATGCGCACGCAAAACTTTTTCTTTAAAAAAAAATTCTGCACATGAAGGTTTCGCGTGAGCATGCGAAAGTTTCACGTGAGCACAAGAAAGTTTTACGTGAGCACATGAAACTAAACTTTCGATTTTTTTTACTCCAATGTCACCTTAGGGGCTCGGTATTTTTAACATTAATTGCTGGGGGAAAACATTTCCTGTTAATGTTATCTGTACAAGTAGTTCAAACTAATATAATTTATAGAATATGTGGGTGATTCTCACGAAAACTTGGTTTTAAACATGTCAAGCATGAAAATGTAAAAATTGCTTAAATTTACTTTTTTTTCCCACCAGACATTGAAAAACAAAGTCTGGAGTAAATAGGAACATTAATTTAAAAACTTTTACTTATCATTTAACACTTTTTGTAACATAATTTAAAAAATTAGTCCTAAAAAATCTCATTACCGCAACAGTCAGAAAACATCAACACTGACATATTTTCAAAATGACATGACAGACCTGAAAGAACATAATTTGGAGATTCTGCACATGCATTTAAAATCAAAGTATTATGCTTCTATTAATTAAATTAACATTTAATAAGCATATGTTGCGGTAATGATAATCAAAATGTCGTGTAAGCATTCTGACAAGACAATATTTCAAATTAACTGTAAAAAAATGATCTTACCTGGTAGCCATCTTGAAGTAACTGGTCCATGTGCTTGGTCACTCAAAATCAAACTTTATTAAAATTCTGTATGTGTGCTTAAATTGTTCTCAAAAAGTGTTGCTGAGGATGAGAACATCAGGCATGGACACATAATTTTCCTAATTTTTCCTTATTATTATTATACATGAATATTCAGTAAATATTTTTTCTGTCATCTAAAGTAGTCTAGCAAAACATCCATTTATTTTTTTTCTTAATATTTTTGTGTTAATTTGATTCAATTACAACATAACGCATGTTCAAACACAGCCGGACACATTGCGGTAATGAGAATTTCAGCAGAAAATGAGATAAAATTTACAATTATAAATTCTTATGTTGAAATCACACATTGTGCAAGGTAGAACACAGTATTGTGGTAATTCTGATGCTTTTTAATGTTACTATATTACACATTTTAAAGCTAAAATCATTAGTGCCGTGGTGTTTCAATGGTTTCGTGAGAATCACCCATGTAATGCAATCATATCTGACATATAATACTGAAAGCTTTATTTTTAACACTTCACTTACTGTATAATATGTATATGAATTTCTTTGAATTCCTATTGAATTGCAATTCTGCTTCCTTTAATTCAAATTCGAATTGTAATTCTAGATCCTGTTTTTAAATTTAAATTCAAGAATTAAATTGGAATTCAGGAGTCATTCTTAATTCAATTCAATTTAATGTTTTCTGTGTGACAAACTTCAAATCGCATGAACCATTTCTAAACTGAAATCCTATACAGATTTATTCATGGAAAAACCCAACTGTTGCGATTGTTAATGGAGATAAGGAGTGAAACAAAACATTTAAACAAAGCTCCAGATGTCGGCTATGTTTTGATCTGGATTGTGTTATTGTCTCTTGCATTGCTTTGGTCTCCATCCTTTTGGGGTAATAACAGACTAAAACATGCGACTAGAGCTTCTCAACCTACTGTAATTACAGTAAAGCCAGACTGTAATCTGCTGTTTCCTATCGGAGCACAGTGAGCCGTTGTCACCATAGAAACATGCAACTCATCCCAGCAGTCAAAACAAAGACAGCGGGACGGTTTGGGCCGAGCCTGATGAAGCAAAGACTTACTGTCTAAACTCAGTCGTATATTTTTCCAGAAATTTCATTTGTGTGTGTGTGTGTGCCTGCGTGTGTTTTAGAGGGGAGAGACGGCGCTCCACATGGCTGCCAGGGCAGGACAGACAACCGTGGTGAAATTCCTGGTGGCGAATGGAGCAGATGTGGACGCAAAGGCCAAGGTGAGAACTACATGCTGCTTTAATAATACAGTACTGTTAGTTAAACATCACTATTACTGAGGTTAAATAACCACACAGCAGTCGTACAGTCGATCCCTGAACGCTTACACGGTCCGTTTTTTCACGATTCTAAGAATTGACCGCATTATATGAAAAGTAGCATCTGTCATATAAGTTTGTGGTTTTCATTTAAAAATACTTTACAAGCACAGACAGTGCAATGAAAGTCCTGTATGGTTTCTACCGCTGGAGTTTAATCTGAAGTGTAACAGCTGTGGAATGTGATGAAGTCAATTCATACTAATAGGAAACATTTGTTTTCATTTACTGTCAAAAGTGTACCGAATGCTCAAAAGTTACCCTGGACCACAAAACCAGTCATAAGGGGTTTTTTATATTGAGAATAAATTTATATGAATAAATACGCTTTACATTGTTGTATGGTTTGTTACAGTATTTGGCTGAGATTTGAAAATCTGTAATCTGAGGGTGCAAAAAAAATCTAAATATTGAAAAAAATCGCCTTTAAAGTTGTGCAAATGAAGTACTTAGCAACACATATATTACTTATGATAAATACTTTTTAATATATTTACAGTAGGAAATATATCTTCATGGAAAATGAAATTTACTTTATATCCTAATGCTTTTCGGCATTAAAAATTGATAATTTTGCATGCAATGTATTGTTGGCTACTGCTTCAATTATACCCGTGTGACTCGTGACTGGTTTTGTGGTCCACAGATAATTTAGAATAAAATATTTTGAGAGAATATTAATTTGCTGGCATATTACTGATCTCTATAAGGGAAGATTCACAAGGTGTTTGTGTGTGTAGGACGATCAAACACCGCTTCATATCGCCAGTCGTCTGGGTAAACCAGATATAGTCCAGCAGTTGTTGCAACACGGAGCGTCACCGGACGCCACCACCTCATCCGGATACACGCCCCTCCATCTGGCTGCACGTGAAGGCCACAAAGACATCGCATCTATCCTGCTGGACAGCGGAGCCTCTCTTAGCATCACCACCAAGGTCAGTCACTAAAACAAACCTCCAAAAAATACAACAGAAACCATCACGGAAATTCTAATAGATTTAATACAAATAAATACCATTAAAAATCATCAGCTGTTTACCATTAAATCCATTCACAACCAAGCGTGCCGCACAAGCCCTGAAAAGTGAAGCCAAAACGTCTCGATCGCCCCCCAGTGACTGGTCCCAGTATAGGTCATAAACCCCGCCTCCCCATGTTATTCAATGGGACTTGAGACCAACTAAACAATTTAATTACACTTCAATTATCTTTTTTCCGGAGCTGGTTTCTGTCATTTACTGTAGTTTTTATCACGCTAATGTAAATTCAAATGTTTCTTTTTAAAATAAGTTTGTGTTTAGTTAGTTATTTAATGATATAAAAACGGTGGTGTCACGTCATGATTGACAGCTGTGATATCGTGTGATATGCGCATTCAGCGGGGTCTTGATTTCCCGGCTTTACTTCCTGCTCACTACTGTGCAGGACTGGTCCCGAAATCGCTACTGCGCAGACTCAAGACCCAAGATGTCAGCTTCGTATCGGAACACTGCCGGCTTCACTTTTCACCAATGAAAGAGAGCGAACAGTCATCGTCCATCTTTTTTACAGTTTATGATTCAAACATTCCTTTGTGTAGTGTGTTTTGGGTTAGATTCCAGTAGGATTTAATGTTGTTCCCATCCTCCACACTGATAAATCCAACACATTACCAGTAGAGAGACCATTATACTGTACTACAATAAAATTCCCATTATAACCATTAAATCCATAAGAATATCTGTGATGGTTCAATTGGTGGCGTAGAATGTTAACTGTATTTATCTAGGCATAGATGAATAATAAGAGTTCTGTGCATGGTGATGACATATCATGAGCTTCAAACACAATTGTTTCCTCCTTATGTAAACCTTGTGCATGCAAAAGACTGATGGAAAACAGACCAATCCCAACATAACAGCGACTGTGACGTTACAGTCAAGATGTACGCCCCAACATTAAATTACACATTCAATTATTTTTCTTGATGAGCAAAATGACCCAAGAAAATAAGTTTAGTTTTTAGACCGAAAATATCAAATTTAAGTGAATCTGTGCTTAAAACAACCAAAAATATCTGCCAATGTGGTAAGAAAAAAAATATCTAAAAATAAGTTTACGTTTTTCTTAACCGCTTAAAGGAACACGCCCAGATTTTGGGAGTTTGGCTTGTTCACTGTATCCCCCAGGGTTGGATGGGTCCATACATGCCTTTTCTCATCTCCGTGCGTGCTGTGACTCTGTCTGACGCAGCCCCCGCTAGCTTAGCTTAGCACAAAGACTGGAAGTGAATGGCTTCAGCTAGCATACTGCTCCCAATAAGTGAAAAAATAACGCGAACATTTTCCTATTGATGTGTTTTGGTTTGTATAGTCATAGTGTGTACAAATAACAAGGTCATATGAGACACAGCAATCTTTTAACAGTATACATACTGAGAACTATATTCTCAGAAGGCGAAGCACTGCTACTTGGGCGGAGTGATTTGCTCACAGCACCCGAGAAGCGCCTGGTGAGGAGCAGAGAGTTCGGTCAGAGTTGTGCAAATCGCATGCGGAGTTACACAGATTGTATGGCTGCAGTCGCTGTTGTCTGTGGTTCTGATCCATTTGCCACTGGGTTTTAAGTTAAATTGTTTGATGTTCCTCGTATACTGTGTGCTGTTTGGCTTCTTCCACTGTCTTACATCTGTTTAGTTTAATGAAGCAAACAAACTCATGAAACTGAATGAATCAAGAAATAAATTTAATTCTGGATCAGTTGAGCGTGTAAGTGGTGGTCTGATGATAAAGTGAACTGTTACATCACTGAGATCCTAACGCACAAGATTTATTACATTTATCCCCCCCCCCCCCCACCCCCCCCCCCCCCCCCCCCCCCCCCCCCCCCCCCCCCCCCCCCCCCCCCCCCCCCCCCCCCCACCCCCCCCCCCCCCCACCCCCCCCCCCCCCCCCCCCCCCCCCCCCCCCCCCCCCCCCCCCCCCCCCCCCCCCCCCCCCCCCCCCCCCCCCCCCCCCCCCCCCCCCCCCCCCCCCCCCCCCCCCCCCCCCCCCCCCCCCCCCCCCCCCCCCCCCCCCCCCCCCCCCCCCCCCCCCCCCCCCCCCCCCCCCCCACCCCCCCCCCCCCCCCCCCCCCCCCCCCCCCACCCCCCCCCCCCCCCCCCCCCCCCCCCCCCCCCCCCCCCCCCCCCCCCCCCCCCCCCCCCCCCACCCCCCCCCCCCCCCCCCCCCCCCCCCCCCCCCCCCCCCCCCCCCCCCCCCCCCCCCCCCCCCCCCCCCCCCCCCCCCCCCCCCCCCCCCCCCCCCCCCCCCCCCCCCCCCCCCCCCCCCCCCCCCCACCCCACTACCTACCCTAACCCTAACCTAACCCTAACCCTAACCCTAACCCTAACCCTAACCCTAACCCTAACCCTAACCTAACCCTAACCCTAACCCTAACCCTAACCCTAACCTAACCCTAACCCTAACCCTAACCCTAACCCACACCCTAACTCTAACCCTAACCCTAACCCTAACCCTAACCTAACCCTAACCCTAACCCTAACCCTAACCCTAACCCTAACCCTAACCTAACCCTAACCCTAACCCTAACCCTAACCCTAACCCTAACCCTAACCCTAACCCTAACCCTAACCCTAACCTAACCCTAACCTAACCCTAACCCTAACCCTAACCTAACCCTAACCCTAACCCTAACCTAACCCTAACCTAACCTAACCCTAACCCTAACCTAACCCTAACCCTAACCTAACCCTAACCTAACCCTAACCCTAACCTAACCCTAACCCTAACCCTAACCCTAACCTAACCCTAACCCTAACCTAACCCTAACCTAACCCTAACCTAACCTAACCCTAACCCTAACCCTAACCTAACCCTAACCTAACCCTAACCCTAACCCTAACCCTAACCTAACCCTAACCTAACCCTAACCTAACCCTAACCCTAACCCTAACCCTAACCCTAACCCTAACCCTAACCCTAACCCTAACCTAACCCTAACCCTAACCCTAACCCTAACCTAACTCCTAACCCTAACCCTAACCCTAACCCTAACCCTAACCTAACCCTAACCCTAACCCTAACCCTAACCCTAACCCTAACCCTAACCCTAACCCTAACCCTAACCCTAACCCTAACCCTAACCCTAACCCTAACCCTAACCCTAACCCTAACCCTAACCTAACCCTAACCCTAACCCTAACCCTAACCCTAACCCTAACCCTAACCTAACCCTAACCCTAACCCTAACCCTAACCCTAACCCTAACCCTAACCTAACCCTAACCTAACCTAACCCTAACCCTAACCCTAACCCTAACCCTAACCCTAACCCTAACCTAACCCTAACCCTAACCCTAACCCTAACCTAACCCTAACCCTAACCTAACCCTAACCCTAACCCTAACCCTAACCTAACCTAACCCTAACCTAACCCTAACCCTAACCCTAACCCTAACCTAACCCTAACCTAACCCTAACCCTAACCCTAACCCTAACCTAACCCTAACCCTAACCCTAACCTAACCCTAACCCTAACCCTAACCCTAACCCTAACCCTAACCTAACCCTAACCCTAACCCTAACCTAACCCTAACCCTAACCCTAACCCTAACCTAACCCTAACCCTAACCCTAACCTAACCCTAACCTAACCCTAACCCTAACCCTAACCCTAACCCTAACCCTAACCCTAACCCTAACCCTAACCCTAACCTAACCCTAACCCTAACCCTAACCTAACCCTAACCCTAACCCTAACCCTAACCTAACCCTAACCTAACCTAACCCTAACCCTAACCTAACCCTAACCTAACCCTAACCCTAACCCTAACCCTAACCCTAACCCTAACCCTAACCCTAACCCTAACCCTAACCCTAACCCTAACCTAACCCTAACCTAACCCTAACCCTAACCCTAACCCTAACCCTAACCCTAACCCTAACCCTAACCCTA